>NC_061510.1:94368031-94490277 GCF_022539505.1 Lolium rigidum | reverse complement strand
CAACATTATCGGGTTCCTCCTCTGAAACTATATTTTTATTCCGTCACATCTTATGCACTTTGCTTGGAGCGTCGGTTTATTTTTGTTTTTGTTTTGTTTGAATAAAATGGATCCTAGCATTCACTTTGTGGGAGAGAGACACGCTCCGCTGTAGCATATGAACAAGTATGTCCTTAGGCTCTACTCATAATAATCATGGCGAAGTTTCTTCTTCGTTAAATTGTTATATGGTTGGAATTGGAAAATACTACATGTAGTAACTCTAAAATGTCTTGGATAATTTGATACTTGGCAATTTTTGTGCTCATGTTTAAGCTCTTGCATCATATACTTTGCACCCATTAATGAAGAAACACTTAGAGCTTGCTAATTTGGTTTGCATATTTGGTTTCTCTAGAGTCTAGATAATATCTAGTATTGAGTTTTGAACAACAAGGAAGACGGTGTAGAGTCTTATAATGTTTACAATATGTCTTTTATGTGAGTTTCTTCTTTAAGTTGCGGTCGAAACCCACCGGCGGGCGGCGGCAGGCAGCACCGTCAGAGCCAGGGAATCTCCCGGGATGCGGCTTGCCCTGGTCCCTCCGAGCGACGGCCCGCAAAGCCTCTCGGCACGCACGTCCGATGCTGATGCAGGCGTGCCACCCGACCTATACGGTCAGGAAGGTGTTGGAGAATGCCTCGCTTAGTTTCCTGCGTGGCATACACGTAAACATTAAATACGAGCCTCGATCGGCTCTCAGGTTATCATGTGAATCGGCTCAAGGAGCCGATCCACCCATGATGCGTACTAGGCGTACGATCAGATGGTGGTCCTACTTGATCAAAGCAAAGCTAAAACGGCCTACTACGATTTGGGGTTTTCACCGCATAATCGGAACGTCCTACTCGTGAATGGGCCTCGCGGCCGCGTACGATGATCGTAAGCCGATCCTAGACAGGGCCTAAAAACCAACACGAGGTTGATCCCCGGAACATCCTGTCTAGGGCTAGCAAACTACACCCTACGCGCCGCTGGATCCTCCAACCCTTTGTAAGGCCTAACGATGCGGATATTAAACTAATCCTTGAAGAACAAGGAGCAGTCATAACGGATCTGGACGACTAAACCATGATCAGCGTGGTGCCGCCTTACACCCAAGATAGGCGTAAGGGCTGCTGCATGCCTAAGGGTTGCACGACGATAGCATATGATACGATGAACAATGCTAAACCCAAACACCTATGATAACTACGTTGCTCGCCATCAAAAGGCCGTACGAGCAACGCATGGACGACGATATCAGGTAGGCCGCCTAGATCGCAAGATGCGATCTAGGCGCATGGTGCTTAACTCAAGAAACCCCAGGGACGGGGGAGTTGGCGATGCGCCGAGATTGGTTTGTGGTGAAGGTTGGTTGTTGTTTATTTCATAAACCCTAGATACATATTTATAGTCCCGGGGGACTTTTCTAATTCAAAAGGCACCGAACCGGCACTCAGTAAAACTCTAACTTCTAAATCCAAGATGCGATCTACTATTCCGTCGGCGGCAAGCGGTAGGCTGGGGAAGCCTTAAGTCCCCACGGCACGATCCGTAGACACTTGTCGTTCGAAGAACAAGCGGTAGGTTGGGGAAGCCTTAAGTCCCCACGGTATTGCGGTCTATGATGGGTTGCAGCCACCGGCGTAGGAGTGTATGGTAGAGCCCAAGCATCGTTGTCGTGGTCGGGGTCCACCCCGAAATACGGGAATAATGGGACCGACGTGGACCCGTGGTCGGCGCATGCAACAAAGGGTGGGTGTTCGAGGTAGCGGAGGAACATGATTGGCTAGACCTTATACCGGGCCTCACACCAAAGGAAGTGTGGACGAGAACTAGACTCGGTTGGCACCAAGGTTAAGATCTCTTATGGGTAAAGCAACACACCTCTCGCAGAGTGTAAAGAATCGTGACTCGTCACTCCCCGTTCCGGGATTGAGGAACTGCGAACGCGGCCGGAAAGGAGCTCCATGAAGTTCTAGTAAACCGGTGAAGGCCGACGGACATAGCTCTTTGAAATAAAAGCAATCTCTTAAAGAAATGTTTACCAAAACTTGCATTGGTATTAGACTTTCCGGTCTAATATCGTAGCTAGTGCATTAAACACCTCTTATCTATAATGAACTTGTTGAGTACGCTCGTACTCATACCACTCTTAAACCCCATGCTTAGATTGTCCGAATCGTCCGGAGGAGGACTACGACAACATCGAAGGAGCCGAGATCATCGGCTATGAAGAACCCGACCTCTCGAGAGGTGTTGAAGGCGTAGACTACATCATCGTCTACGGATCCGGGAGGCTTCCGGAGGAGAACAAGCCTAGAGATATCCGAGGAGTAGTAGTAGCCGAGCAGCACGAACTCTTACCATGTTGTCGCTCGATTAAATAAATGTTTTGTTTAAGGAGACAATGGTATTGTAAGTTAAGATGGGTTCACCTCGAACCCAGGAGATATCCTCTTAGGACCCAAGAGGAGCTCCGAGACGACTTGTGTATGTGTATTGTAATAATATGTGAATGAGTTATGGACCTTGCTATGTTCTGTTGTACTACTCTGAGGGATCTAATATTTGCGGAATGGTACTTCGCGAATGTTATATCAACGACTAGCATACTACAACATGCAGTGGTATGCAGGGTCACCACACTTCCCAACTTCTCTGCACGATTTGACAGTTTTTTGGCACCACCTCCTCGAAAACTGTTCGAACATTAAACTCCATCTTCTTTATTTAACCACATCGAACAGTTCTCCTCCTCATCCTCTCCGCAATAGCACTCCAAAAGCCCTCCTGCGCCACCATGTCTCCTTCCTCCTCCGCCTCATCGGGACTTTCCATCGAGTCCTCTTCCTCCCACGAGCCGACGCCAGAACGGGACCCACAGGAGGTCCACGCGGCCAACATCCACCGCGCCATAGAAGCCGGGGAGGAGCCCGGCCATGACTTCTCCGTCTGGTCCGAGGACGACAAGCCCTCGACGGACGGGGAGAGCGACCTCCGCTTCCTTGCCGACGGGGAATCGGAGGAGGAGAGCGATGACGATCACTTCTCCTGGGACGACTTCACCTCCTCTGAGGAGGCGAAGGAGGAGGAAGAGGAGGAGGACGACGACAGCTCCTCCGACGAGCCGTCGGCCAAGCGCCATTGCCCCTGGCCGGGGAATCTCAGTGATTTCGACAGCGACGACGACGACGACGAGGAGGACGAGGACAACGAAGGTCCCGCCGGCGGCCGCTACAGCAGCGACGACGAGCCCGCCGGGAGTAGCGCCGACAGCGGCGACGGCGGTGACGACGAGGGCAGCGACGGCCCGTAGATAGGACCCTTAGCATAGGATCAGTAGTAGTAGACGGGGAAATGTATCAGCTCTTCTATGTAAGAAATCTCGTTTATCAATGAAGAAATTCCCCAATTTGATTTTGCCGATTTCCTTTATGCCAATTTAGCCGATTTCCCCTCATACTGATTCTGCCGATCATCACTTAGCCAATGCTCAATGAGCCGAGGGCAACGCCTCGGTCTCTCGTAATCCGTCCTTCATCTCCTCGACCACGGGGTGATCGTGAACTTGGTTAAAGCTCAATAAGCCGATGTCAGCGCATCAAGCCCTCATGATATATCTTTCATCTTTTCGACCAATGAGTTTGAGCTCCGCTGGATCACCACCCTTGACGAAAATCGCGATGCAGGACTAACCGATGGCCACCCAATCGGCTTCCAAAAACAGAGTATCCACCAGGCCAGCTGCCCCCCGAGCCTCAGTCGAGGTGAAGACAGTGATGCGGACACGCAGAGAAAACCGCCACGCGGAGTCGGCCGCAGCCGATCACCTTCCTTCCGTGGAAAGTCGATATTGCAGATGCTCGCACAACGGCTCAGAAACATAATCCCTCTGACACCGAGCTGGAGGTCCTTGTGTTTTGAACACGTAACTGGTAGATCCTGTGTCATTGTGCTAGAGTCGATGGCCATGCATCGGCTTTGTCCCTCAGCTCTAAAGTCGATGCCCGTGCATCGGCTCGTACATTTGCGAGAAACTCGCGTGAGATTTTTTTACAGGCCGATTTTTCTATCGGCCCCCAATGTTTCACCGCACATGTATCGCACATGTTCATCCGATTAGGTGCCCCCGAGCCGATTCTGCCGGTAATCGCTGAAATCGGCTCTGTGATCAGCCAAGGCACTCTATGCGAATGTCGGCTTGATTAGGACCAGTGTGGACTTCTTCTAGCTCATTAGCCGACGTAACCCTATTGCCCATTAGATTGGCGTTGAACCCAGGCAGAATGGATGGTGATGATAATTTTGGCCGATTGCTGGAATCGGCCTCCACGTTGCTTGCTCGATGAAGGTTTTTGCAATGTTCCTCCATAAATCCTTGGGGCCGATCACCTGGATCGGCATCACCACGTTTGTCCATCGATGTTGCTTTTGTTACACGGTCAGGCCGGTGGATAACACCAGCCTCACCCCGTCCTTTGTCACGTCGATGCGCTCGCAGTCGTCCAAATTGATGCCTGAGAGTGGCTCCTGGCCTGATGTCTCCCAAACGTTCATGCCAGCCGTTGAAATCTCGGCTGAATCATCTGCGCGGACGACTTCTACTTCATCTCCATCCCACTATATTAGGAATTGGTGCATCGTGGATGGAATGCAACAGTTGGCGTGGATCCAATCTCTCCCTAGTAGGACAGCGTAGGAGCTCTTGCTGTCGACAATACAGAACGTCGTAGGGACGGTTTTCCTTCCTACGGTCAGATCCACATTCAGAACACCTTGTGCGTCGGATGCTTGGCCGTTGAAATCGCTCGTTGTCACATTTGTCTTGATCGGATCCGAGCTGGAGCGTCCCAACCGACGTAGCATGGAGTATGGCATAATGTTAATCGCCGCTCCGGTGTCCACCAACATCTTGTTGACAGGCTGCCCATTGATGTAACCTCGCAAGTATAGGGCCTTCAGATGCCTGTAACTTCTTTCTCGTGGCTTCTCGAAGATGACCGGCCGTGGGCCGCAGTCAAGTTGTGCCACAGGTGCTTCGTATAATCCTGGAGCACTAAACTCCGTTGGAAGGATGAACACCATGTTTGTGCCAGCCGATGTCTCATCATCGGATTTCTTTTGTCTGGGGCGCCACTCTTTCCTTTGTGGCCGACCTTCTTCGTCCAGGGTTCGCTGAATTTCAGCGGCCAGATCAGGCCGCGCCTTCCTCAACGTGTGCAGGTATAACCTTTCAGCTTCCTCCAACCCACGTAGTCGCTGAACCCTTCACTTTTGGGAACGGCTGAGCCCATCGGGGCACCACCTTGGCCGATGATACCTGTCTTCTGCTTCATCATCGTCCTCTAGTTCCTCGAGATCTTCTACCCGAGAGGACTCAGCGTGCTTGTTCCGAGGCGGGAGAGGCCCTAGGCGTTTGAACACGGACACGTTAGCTGCATCCTCCTTCTTTTGTTTGCATTCTGGGCAGTTGCCGACTGTAGGCAATCGGCTTATTCCTGAATCCCAGCAGTGTCTGAAGAAGGGGCAGTCCCAGTGCCTATCCACGTCGTCTTGCTCTCTCGACTTTTCCTTGGCGTGGCGCTCATACCGCTCCTCGTCGCGATCATGCCGACGACGTCTCCTGTCGTCCCTAGCCAGACGATCTTTTTCATCATCGTCGTTGTATCGTCGGCGTTGGTCGTATTGACCCACATACTTGTTGAGGAGGTGAACAGAGAGAGGTCGCTGATACCTTACGTTCCTCACTTCTCCCTCTGTGATGTAGCGCTTGCCGTCGTGACGGAGCCGATCGCGTGGAGCGGCTCCCTCTGTGTCCTTGCTATGAGAGCAGCTGCCCTCATCTCCGTCCTTACCAGAGTGGTGCCCGGGTCCTACCATGTTGATATTGCACGAGAAATCTGGCTGGCACCCTCCGGGTAAGTGCACTCCACCATGTTAACGGCGGGGAAGGGGTGTGTGTCGACCTTCATGGCGTACCGGTTGAAAATTAGCCGCCCTTTTTCTATCGCCATTTGGACCTGCTGACGCCACACCCTACAGTCGTTAGTGGCGTGGGTGAACGTGTTATGCCACTTGCAGTATGGCTTCCCGTTCAGCTCCTGCACCGTGGGGATCTTGTGGCCTTCGGGTACCTTTAGCTGCTTCTCCTTGAGTAAGCGGTCAAAAATCTGCTCAGCTTTGGTCACGTCGAAGTCGAACCCTTTTGGAGGACCTTGTGGCTTAACCCACTTACAGGACACGGGGCTTGCCGTCCGAGTCCATTCAGCCACTGCTACCTCTTGATCTCCCGCAGCACCTTCATCCTCGCCTGCCTCAACCAGGACCACCGCACGCTTGAATTTGTCCCGGTAAACATCCGGGTGGCGCCTGTTCATATGCTGACAGCCTTCGCACCATGTGCGCCAATGAAGGGTAGTCCGCTTGGGAGGCCACGTCCTTGATCGATGATGAGAGACCCACCACCGCCAACTCGATCGCTTCTTTTTCACTTACGTGAACCGAATAGCATCGGTTCCTAATGGTCCCGAAGCGCTGGATGTATTCGACACCGTTTCCCCGCGCTTCGTCGTACTTGTGCAAGATCGACAATGCCAGCCTCGGAAGCCTCCGAGTGATACCGTATGTGGAACTCGCTCTTCCAACCGCTTCCAAGTCCGGACCGAGTTCGGTGGCAGCGATGTGTACCACCCGAAAGCCGATCCTGTGAGGGACCGTGCGAAGAACCTCACACGCAGCTCGTCCGATGCCGAGATCGTGCCCAGCTCGTGCCAAATATCGGCTCACATGTTCGATGGAGTTGGAACCATCTCGATCCACTAAACTTTGTGAAGTCGGGGAGCCGATACTTGGGTGGTAGCGGGATCAATTCGTACTCGTTGGGGTACGGCTTGGTATAGCCGATTGTCCTCCTTTTCGGCATCATGCCGAACTGGTCTTTCGAGTTGTACAAATCTGATCCGCGGTGATGGCCGAAGGCGTCGAACCCCGAAGATTCGCCGGGGTGGCATACTTAGCCAGCCATGCTTGCTTTTCCAGCTCCGAGCCAACCGCAGGAGCTGAGCTCCGGAGGTTTGTCGGAGTGGCATACTTAGCTAGCCACGTCCGCTTCTCAATATCCGCTCCCGACGTTCCTCCCGGCTGTTCCGGAAGTCCCCGCTCGTTGCAGCCTCGGTTCGAGATTGCCCGAGCCATCGCAGCTCGGCACGTATGCGCACGTGTATCCGTGCGGGATCTCCTTGGGCGCCTCATGTAGGAATTGGTAGTCACTAGGGTCACCACCAATCTTGTAGACGACGTAGGCCGATGAGTTCGGCACTTCTGGTGCTGCCAACGCGAACGGCAGCGGTGGACGGGAGTGGAGTGGCATCTCTCCTTGGTACGTCCCCAGAGCCGGTCCTGTCGGAGAGTACCGATGGCTCATGATTTCCTGGATCACGCGAAGAGCGACACGCTCCAAAGTGTTCACCAGAGCTCTCGTAATGGCGGTGCGGCGAATGAGCCACCATGAAGTTGATCTCCTCGACGCAGCCGACCCGGTGCGTTCTTCCGACGGGGCGGACAGGTCCACTCCATCGAGCGCGCCTTCAGGTGAGAACCCTTTCCACCCGATGCCATGTGAGTGGGTTCGTGAAAAGAGCCGATGAGGTCGGCTTCGAGGACCGCCTTGATCTCGTCATGCTTCTTCTTGAGCTCGTCGGCCGGATCCTCGTACTTAACCGGAGTGCCTTCCGCCATCTCGGATGTAGATGGCGATGCGGTGGATGTCGAAGATGGTCCCACCGGGCGTGCCGGAATGTGTTGCGGTCGAAACCCACCGGCGGGCAGCGATGGGCAACACCGTAGAGCCGGGAATCTCCCGAGACTCGCGGCCGGCCCCGGTCCCTCCGAGCGACGGCCCGCAAAGCCTTCGCGCACACGTCCGATGCTGATGCAAGGGCGTGCCACCCGACCTATACCTGGTCGGGAAGGTGTTGGATGATGCCTCGCTTAGTTTCCTGCATGGCATACACGTAAACGTTAAATACGAGCCTCGATCGGCTCTCGAGTTATCCCGTGAATCGGCTCAAAGAGCCGATCCACCCATGATTCGTACAAGGTGTACGAATATATGGTGGTCCCGCTTGATCAAGATAAAGCTAAAGCGATCTACGACGATTTAGGGTTTTCACCGCATAATCGGATCATCCTACTCACGATTGGGCCTCGCGGCCACGCACGGTGATCGTGAGCCGGTCCTAGACAAGGCCTAGAAACCAACACGAGGTTGATCCCGGAACATCCCGTCTAGGACTAGCAAACGACACCCTGCGCGCCGCCGGATCCTCCAACCCTTTGTAAGGCCTAACTATTGCAGATATTAAACTAATCCTTGAAGAACAAGGAGCAACCGTAACGGATCGGATCTACTAAACGATGATCAAGCGGGTGCCGCCTTACACCCATGACAGGCGTAAGGGCGGCTAGATGCCTAAGGGTTGCACGACGATAGCATATGATACGAAGAACAATGCTAACCCTAAAACACCTATGATAACTACGTTGCTCGCCATCAAAAAGGATTCAAGCACGAGCAACGCATGGGGGACGAATAAACGTAGCGCCGCCTAGATCGCAAGATGCGATCTAGGCAGCATGGTGCTTACCCGGAAGAAACCCTCGAGACGGGGGAGTTGGCGATGCGCCGAGATTGGTTGTGGTGAACGTTGGTTGTTGTTTATTTCATAAACCCTAGATACATATTTATAGTCCGGGGGACTTTCTAATTCAGGCGTGCACCTAACCGTGCACGGGTAAAACTCTAACTTCTAAACGACATGTATCCTACTATGATACAGATACACGGGCAATTAGCCCAAACTTGGTACACACGGCCGATTCATGTATTCCTTCTATATATATTCTTCAAGCCCATCTCCAATCGCGGCCCACCTCCTGATTTGGCCAAAATCTGGTGATAACAACCATATACAACTCTTCCTCAATGTCTCCATTAAGGAACGCCGTTTTGACATCCATCTGCCAAATCTCATAATCGAAAAATGCAGCTATTGCTAACAAAATCCTCACAGATTTTAGCTTCGCTGCAGGTGAGAAAGTCTCATCGTAGTCAACTCCTTGAATTTGTCGGAAACCCTTTGCGACAAGTCGAGCTTTATAGACAGTAATATTACCATCAGCATCTGTTTTTCTCTTGAAGATCCATTTATTCTCGATGACCTTTCGGCTATCGGGTAAGTCTACCAAAGTCCATACTTTGTTATCATACATGGATCCCATTTCGGATTTCATGGCTTCTTGCCATTTGTTGGAATCTGGGCTCATCATCGCTTCTTCATACGTCGCAGGGTCCTCATCATTGTTATCCACAATCATGACATTTAGACAAGGATCAAACCAATCAGGAGTGGTACGTTCCCTTGTCGATCCGCGAGGTTCGATAGTTTCCTCGTTCGAAGTTACATGATCATTATCATTAGCTTCCTCTCGTTGCCGGTGTAGGCGGTACAGGTACAACTTCCGATGATCGCGCTACTATGATCAACGAGTATAGATTCATCAATCTCATCGAGTTCTACTTTTCTTCCAAGTCACTTCTTTAGTGAGAAATTCTTTCTCAAGAAAGGTTCCGTTCTTAGCAACAAATATTTTGCCTTCGGATTTGTGATAGAAAGTATACCCTATAGTTTCCTTAGGGTATCCTATGAAGACGCATTTCTGCGCTTTGGGTTCTAGCTTGTCCGGTTGTAACTTCTTTACATAGGCTTCGCAACCCCAAACTTTCAGGAACGACAACTTAGGTTTCTTATTAAACCATAATTCATACGGTGTCGTTTCTACGGATTTTGATGGTGCTGTATTTAAAGTGAATGCGGCTGTCTCTAATGCATAACTCCAAAATGATAACGGCAAATCAGTAAGAGACATCATAGAACGAACCATATCTAAGAGAGTTCGATTACGACGTTCGGACACACCATTACGTTGAGGTGTTCCCGGCGGTGTCAATTGTGAAAGTATTCCGCATTTCTTTAAATGCATGCCAAACTCATAACTCGGATATTCACCTCCACGATCAGATCGTAGAAATTTGATCTTCTTGTTACGTTGATTTTCTACTTCACTTTGGAATTCCTTAAACTTCTCGAAAGTTTCGGATTTATGTTTCATGAAATAGATATACCCATATCTACTCGGATCATCCGTGAAGGTTAGAACATAACGATAACCACCGCGCGATGCTACGCTCATTGGTCCGCACACATCGGTATGTATGATTTCCAATAAGTCGGTGAGCTCGCTCCATTATACCGTGAAAATGGAGTCTTAGTCATTTTTCCCATTGGACATGCTTCGCATCTATCAAGTGACTCAAAGTCAAGTGATTCAAGTAATCCATCGGTATGGAGTTTCTTCATGCGTTTCACTCCAATATGACCAAGACGACAGTGCCACATATAAGTAGAATTATAATTCAATTTAATTCGCTTAGCATCAATGTTATGTATATGTATCACTACTATCGAGATCTAACAGAAATAAGCCATTCTTTTGTGGTGCTCGACCATAAAAGATATTATTCATAAAAATAGAACAACCATTATTCTCAGACTTGAATGAATAACCGTCTTGTATTAAACAAGATCCAGATATAATGTTCATGCTTAACGCGGGTACAAAATAACAATTATTTAGGCTTAAAACTAATCCCGAAGGTAGATGTAGAGGAAGTGTGCCGACAGCGATCACATCGACTTTGGATCCATTTCCAACGCGCATCGTTACTTCATCTTTCAGTAGTCTTTGTTTATTCTTTAGTTCTTGTTTCGAGTTACAGATATGAGCAACCGAACCAGTATCAAATACCCAGGTACTAGAACGAGAACCAGTGAGATAAACATCTATAACATGTATATCAGATATACCTTGTTTCTTCTTCTTGACAAGGCCGCTCTTCGGATCAGCCGGATACTTGGAGCAATTACGCTTCCAGGTGTCCCTTCTCCTTGCAGTAATAGCACTCGAGCATCGGGCTTAGGGCCGTTCTTAGGTTTCATAGGAGGCGTGGCAGCTTTCTTGCCACCCTTCTTGAATTTTCCTTAGACTTGCCCTCGTTTCTTGAAACCGGTGGTCTTGTTGACCATCAACACTTGGTGCTCTTTCTTGATTTCAATCTCAGCAGCTTTTAGCATGCCAAAGAGTTCGGGTAACTCCTTGTTCATGTTCTGCATATTGTAGTTCATCACAAAGTTCTTGTAACTTGGTGGCGGTGATTGAAGGACACGATTAATCCCCGATCCGTTAGGAATCACTATTCCCAAGTCACTGAGTTTCTTCGCATGCCCGGTCATGGCGAGCATGTGCTCACTAACGGAGCTACCTTCTTCCATCATGCAGCTGAAAAATTGTTTCGATGCTTCATAGCATTCCACGGCCGCATGAGTCTCAAAAATAGCCTTCAACTCTTTCATCAACTCATGAGGATCGTGGTGCTCAAAACGTTTTTGAAGATCGGATTCCGTATCGCATAAGATGGCACACCGAACTTGAGAGTACCGAGTTTTCCGAGTCGCGTAAACAGCTTTTACTTCATCGGTTTCAGTTTCGCAGGAGGGTCACCTAGCGGTGCATCAAGCACATATTGCAGATTTCCGCCGGAGAGGAAGATCCTCACATGACGGAACCAGTCGGTGAAGTTGCTACCGTTGCTCTTAAGCTTTTCTTTCTCTAGGAACTGGTTAAAATTGATTGGGGACGCCATCTCTACAACATATATTTGCAATAGTTTAGACTAAGTTTATGACAAATTGAGTTCAAATTTTAATTCAACATAATTAAAAATCTAGGTGAACTCCCACTCAAAACAATATCCCTCGCATTGTCTTAGTGATCACACGAACCAAATCTACCACACCATAGTCCGATCATCACGAGACAAGGTGTAATTTCAATGGCGAACACTCAAAGTGTTCATCATATCAACCATATGATTCATGCTCTACCTTTCGGTATCACGTGTTCCGAGACCATGTCTGTACATGCTAGGCTCGTCAAGGCCACCTTAGTATCCGCATGTGCAAAATCTGTCTTGCACCCGTTGTATGCACTTGTTGATTCTATCACACCCGATCATCACGAGATGCTTCGAAACGACAAGTCTTGGCAACGGTGCTACTAAGGATGAACACTTTATTATCTTGAGATTTTAGTGAGGGATCATCTTATAATGCTACCGTCGCGATCTAAGCAAAATAAGATGCATAAAAGGATTAACATCACATGCAGTTCATATGTGATATGATATGGCCATTTTGTCTTGTGCCTTTGATCTTCATCTCCAAAGCACGGACATGATCTCCATCATCTTCGGGCATGATCTCCATCATCGTCGGCGTAGCGTCAAGGTCAATGGCGCCGTCTTCATGATTGTCCTCCATGTAGCAACTATTACAACTACTTTGAAATACTACTCAACATGAAATTTAAAGACAACCATAAGGCTCCTGCCGGTTGCCACAATACAATAATGATCATCTCATACATATTCATCATCACATTATGGCCATATCACATCACCAAACCCCGCAAAAACAAGTTAGACGCTCTCTAATTTGGTTTGCATATTTTACGTGGTTTAGGGTTTTCGATATAGATCTAATCTACCTACAAACATGAACCACAACGTTGATACTAATGTTGTCAATAGAAGAGTAAATTGAATCTTTACTATAGTAGGAGAGACAGACACCCGCAAAGCCTCTTATGCAATACAAGTTGCATGTCGAACGAGGAACAAGTCTCATGAACGCGGTCATGTAAAGTTAGTCCGAGCCGCTTCATCCCACTATGCCATAAAGATGCAAAGTACTCAACTAAAGATAACAAGAGCATCAACGCCCACAAAACCATTGTGTTCTACTCGTGCAACCATCTATGCATAGACACGGCTCTGATACCACTGTAGGATAACGTTGCATAGAAAACAAAAAAATTTCCTACCGCGAACACGCAATCCAAGCCAAGATGCAATCTAGAAGACGGTAGCAACGAGGGGGTATCAAGTCTCACCCTTGAAGAGATTCCAAAGCTTACAAGATGAGGCTCTTGTTGCTGCGGTAGACGTTCACTTGCCGCTTGCAAAAGCGCGTAGAAGATCTTGATCACGATCGGTTCCGGCGCTACGAACGGGCAGCACCTCCGTACTCGGTCACACGTTCGGTTGTTGATGAAGACGACGTCCACCTCCCGTTCCAGCGGGCAGCGGAAGTAGTAGCTCCTCTTGAATCCGACAGCACGACGGCGTGGTGTCGGTGGCGGTGGAGAACTCCGGCGGAGCTTCGCTAAAGCACGCGGGAGCTATGGAGGAGAGGGGGCGGCTAGGGTTTGGGAGGGGGTGGCCGGCCACTCAAGGGGGGCGGCCAGGTTGTGTCTTTGGTGTGGCCGGCCCCCTCCCCTATGCCCCTCATTATATAGGTGGATCCCCAAGAGTTGGTCTCCAAGTCTTCGAATAAGACCCGAACCAAAAACCTCCATAGGGAGGGAAACCTAGCCAAGCTAGGACTCCCACCAAGGTGGGAGTTCCACCTCCCATATGGAGGGTGGCCGGCCTCCTAGGGGGAGTCCACTTGGGACTCCTCCCCCACTAGGGTTGGCCGGCCATGGAGGTGGAGTCCCATGTGGACTCCACCTTCCTTGGTGGTTTCTTCCGGACTTTTCTAGAACCTTCTAGAACCTTCCATAGAACCTTCCGCGACATTTTATTCACATAAAATGACATCCTATATATGAATCTTATTCTTCGGACCATTCCGGATCTCCTCGTGATGTCCGGGATCTCATCCGGGACTCCGAACAAATATTCCAACTCCATTCCATATTCAAGTACTACCATTTCAACATCCAACTTTAAGTGTGTCACCCTACGGTTCGTGAACTATGCGGACATGGTTGACTACTCACTCCGACCAATAACCAATAGCGGGATCTGGAGATCCATAATGGCTCCCACATATTCAACGATGACTTTAGTGATCGAATGAACCATTCACATACGATACCAATTCCTTTTGTCACGCGATATTTTACTTGTCCGAGGTTTGATCTTCGGTATCACTCCATACCTTGTTCAACCTCGTCTCCTGACAAGTACTCTTTACTCGTACCGTGGTATGTGGTCTCTTATGAACTCATTCATATGCTTGCAAGACATTAGACGACATTCCACCGAGAGGGACCGGAGTATATCTATCCGTCATCGGGATGGACAAATCCCACCGTTGATCCATATGCCTCAACTCATACTTTCCGGATACTTAATCCCACCTTTATAACCACCCATTTACGCAGTGGTGTTTGATGTAATCAAAGTACCTTTCCGGTATAAGTGATTTACATGATCTCATGGTCATAAGGACTAGGTAACTATGTATCGAAAGCTTATAGCAAATAACTTAATGACGAGATCTTATGCTATGCTTAATTGGGTGTGTCCATTACATCATTCATATAATGATATAACCTTGTTATTAATAACATCCAATGTTCATGATTATGAAACTAATCATCCATTAATCAACAAGCTTAGTTTAAGAGGCATACTAGGAACTTCTTGTTGTCTACATATCACACATGTACTAATGTTTCGGTTAATACAATTATAGCATGACATATAAACATTTATCATAAACATAGAGATATAAATAATAACTACTTTATTATTGCCTCTAGGGCATATCTCCTTCAGGCATCCCCAAGCTTAGAGCTTTCACTCTCCTTGATCATATTGCATCATACTCCTCTCTTGATCTTTGAAAACTTCCTCCACACCAAACTCGAAACAACTCATTAGAGGGTTAGTGCACCATAAAAATTAACATGTTCAGAGGTGACATAATCATTCTTAACACTTCTGGACATTGCATAAAGCTACTGGACATTAATGGATCAAAGAAATTCATCCAACATAGCAAAAGAGGCAATGCGAAATAAAAAGGCAGAATCTGTCAAAACAGAACAGTCCGTAAAGATGGATTTTATTAGGCCACCAGATTTGCTCAAATGAAAATGCCCAAATTGAATGAAAGTTGCGTACATATCTGAGGATCATGCACGTAAATTGGCTTAATTTTCTGAGCTACCTACAGGGAGATAGACCCAGATTCGTGACAGCAAAGAAATCTGGAACTGCGCAGTAATCCAAATCTAGTACTTACTTTACTATCAAAGACTTTACTTGCAGAAAACCAAAACTGATCATGGGTGTATATGCACCCTATATGTATAACACATATTTCAAAAAGTAAAAAATTAGGAACAAAAATTTAGCATGTAGAGGGACACGTTCTATGAGTACACGTAAAGTTTCACGTAAAACCGACAATTTTTGTACCCTATGTAAAAAAGGCAAATAATGTCTCGAGAAATAGACTATTTTAACACCAAAAATTTGTCTTTTTAGTACAAGACACAAAACATATCGTTTTTTTCTGAAACAACTTTGTGAATATGTAACATGTCAAGATATACACGAGGCATTTTTGTTTGTATTTTTTTGACATTTAGAAATATATTTAATGTGCATTTCAAATAAAGGGTGCATAAAGTGTGTATCAAGTAACATCAAGAGACGAAGCATCAACATCATAATTTGTTCTAATAATAGAATCATAAGGTAACTTCATTCTCTTTCTAGGGAAGTGTTCCATACCTTTCTTGAGAGGGAATTGATATTTAATATTACCTTCCTTCATATCAATAGTAGCACCAACGGTTCGAAGAAAAGGTCTTCCCAATATAATGGGGCAAGATGCATTGCATTCAATATCCAAGACAACAAAATCAACGGGGACAAGGTTATTGTTAACCATAATATGAACATTATCAGCTCTCCCCAAAGGTTTCGTTTTAGCATTATCAGCGAGATTAACATCCAGATAACAGTTTTTCAATGGTGGCAAGTCAAGCATATCATAGCCTTTCTTAGGCATAACAGAAATACTTGCACCAAGATCATATAAAGAATTACAATCAAAATCTTTGACCCTCATTTTAATGATGGGCTCCCAACCATCTTATAGCTTTCTAGGAATAGAAGTTTCAAGTTTTAGTTTCTCTTCTCTAGCTTTTATGAGAGTATTTGTAATATGTTTTGTGAAAGCCAAATTTATAGCGCTAGCATTGGGACTCTTAGCAAGTTTTTGTAAGAACTTTATAACTTCAGAGATGTGGCAATCATCAAAATCTAAATCATTACAATTTAAAGCAATGGGATTATCATCCCCAAGGTTGGAAAAAATTTCAGCAGCTTTATCACAAAGCAGCTTCGAGCAGCTTTTAGCAGCTTCGAGTAATTTTGCGCGCTTTGCACTAGGAGTAGAAACATTGCCAACACCAATTATTTTACCATTGATAGTAGGAGGTGTAGCAACATGTGAATCATTAGCATTGCTAGTGGTGGTAATAGTCCAAACTTTAGCTATATTTTTCTCTTTAGCTAGTTTTTTATTTTCTTCTCTATCCCACCTAGCACGCAGTTCAGCCATTAATCTTATATTCTCATTAATTCTAACTTGGATGGCATTTGCTGTAGTAACAATTTTATTTTCAATATCCCTATTAGGCATAACTTTCGATTTCAAAAGATCAACATCGGAGGCAAGACTATCAACTCTAGAAGCAAGAATATCAATTTTATTGAGCTTTTCCTCAACAGATTTGTTAAAGGCAGCTTTGTGTATTAATAAATTCTTTAAGCATAGCTTCAAGTCCAGGGGGTGTATTCCTATTATTGTTGTAAGAATTCCCATAAGAATTAGCATAACCGTTACCATTATTATAAGGATATGGCCTATAGTTATTACTAGAATTGTTCCGATAAGCATTGTTGTTGAAATTACTATTTTTAATGAAGTTTACATCAACATGTTCTTCTTGAGCAACCAATAAAGCTAATGTAACATTATTAGGATCAACATTAGTCCTATCATTCACAAGCATAGACATAATAGCATCAATCTTATCATTCAAGGAAGAGGATTCTTCAACAGAATTTACCTTCTTACCTTGTGGAGCTCTTTCCGTGTGCCATTCGGAGTAATTAATCATCATATTATCAAGAAGCTTTGTTGCTTCACCAAGAGTGATGGACATAAAGGTACCTCCCAGCAGCTGAATCCAATAAATTCCGCGAAGAAAAATTTAGTCCTGCATAGAAGGTTTGGATGATCATCCAAGTAGTCAGTCCATGGGTTGGGCAATTTTTAACCAGAGATTTCATTCTTTCCCAAGCTTGAGAAACATGTTCATTATCCAATTGTTTAAAATTCATTATGCTACTCCTCAAAGATATAATTTTAGCAGGGGGATAATATCTACCAATAAAAGCATCCTTGCATTTAGTCCGAGAATCAATACTATTCTTAGGCGAGAGATAGCAACCAATCTTTAGCTCTTCCTCTTAATGAGAAAGGAAACAATTTCAATTTAATAATATCACCATCTACATCCTTATACTTTTGCATTTCACATAGTTCAACAAAATTATTGAGATGGGCAGCAAGCATCATCGTAACTAACACTAGAAAATTGCTCTCGCATAACAAGATTCAAGTAAAGCAGGTTTAATTTCAAAGAATTCTGCTGTAGTAGCAGGTGGAGCAATAGGTGTGCATAAGAAATCATTATTATTTGTGGTTGTGAAGTCACACAACTTACTATTTTCAGGGGTGGCCATTTTAGCGGTAGTAAATAAAGCAAACTAGATAAAGTAAATGCAAGTAAACTAATTTTTTGTGTTTTTGATATAGCAAACAAGACAGCGAATAAAGTAAAGCTAGCAACTAATTTTTTTGTGTTTTGATATAAGTGCAGCAAACAAAGTAGTAAATAAAATAAAGCAAGACAAAAACAAAGTAAAGAGATTGAGAAGTGGAGACTCCCCTTGCAGCGTGTCTTGATCTCCCGGCAACGGCGCCGTAAAAAGAGCTTGATGGCGTGTAACTCACACGTTCGTTGGGAACCCCAAGAGGAAGGTATAATGCGCACAGCAGCAAGTTTTCCCTCGTAAAGAAACCAAGGTTTATCGAACCAGGAGGAGCCAAGAAGCACGTTGAAGGTTGATGGCGGCGGGATGTAGTGCGGCGCAACACCGGGGATTCCGGCGCCAACGTGGAACCCGCATAACACAACCAAAGTACTTTGCCCCAACGAAACAAGTGAGGTTGTCAATCTCACCGGCTTGCTGTAACAAAGGATTAACCGTATTGTGTGGAAGATGATTGTTTGCAGAGAAAACGATAGAAACAAGTATTGCAAGCAGATTTGTATTTCCAGTATTAAAGAATGGACCGGGGTCCACAGTTCACTAGAAGTGTCTCTCCCATAAGATAAAAGCATGTTGGGTGAACAAATAACAGTCGGGCAATTGACAAATAGAGAGGGCATAACAATGCACATACATGTCATGATAAATACAGTGATATTTAATTGGGCATTACGACAAAGTACATAGACCGCCATCCAACTGCATCTATGCCTAAAAAGTCCACCTTCAGAGTTATCGTCCGAACCCCTTCCAAGTATTAAGTTGCAAAGCAACATGCACAATTGCATTAAGTATGGTGCGTAATGTAATCAACAACTATATCCTCGGACATAGCATCAATGTTTTATCCCTAGTGGCAACAAGCACAACACAACCTTAGGGGTTTCGTCACTCCCCGTATATCAATGCAGGCATGAACCCACTATCGAGCATAAATACTCCCTCTTTGAGTTACTAGCATCAACTAGGCCAGAGCCTCTACTAATAACGGAGAGCATGCAAGATCATAAACAACACATAGGTAATAACTTGATAATTAACATAACATGGTATTCTCTATCCATCGGATCCCGACAAACACAACATATAGCATTACAGATAGATGATCTTGATCATGTTAGGCAGCTCACAAGATCCAACAATGAAGCACAATGAGGAGAAGACAACCATCTAGCTACTGCTATGGACCCATAGTCCAGGGGTGAACTACTCACTCATCACTCCGTGAGGCGACCATGGCGGTGTAGAGTCCTCCAGGAGATGAATCCCTCTCCCGGCAGGGTGTCGGAGGAGATCTCCAGAATCCCCCGAGATGGGATTGGCGGCGGCGGCGTCTCTGGAAGGTTTTCCGTATCGTGGTTTTTTCGCATCAGGGGTTTCGCGACGGAGGCTTTATGTAGGCGGAAGGGCGGAGTCGGAGGGCTGACGAGGGGCCCACACCATAGGGCGGCGCGGGCCCCCCCTTGGCCGCGCGGCCCTATGTTGGCGGCGCCTCGTCGCCCCACTTCGTATCCCTTTCGGTCTTCTGGGACTTGATTTCGTCCAATTCCGAGAATATTTCGTTACTAGGATTTCTGAAACCAAAAACAGCAGAAAACAGCAACTGGCACTTCGGCATCTTGTTAATAGGTTAGTTCCAGAAAATGCACGAATATGACATAAAGTGTGCATAAAACATGTAGGTATCATCAATAATATGGCATGGAACATAAGAAATTATCGATACGTCGGAGACGTATCAGTCATCCAATCCCATCTTGTTCTTGGCGGTGGTGAACTTTGCAAGTTCCTTTGTTAACCTAACATTTTCCTCAAGAATAGATGCATGCTCACAAGAGGATTCATTAGGATGATAGTCGAGACCATATTTAGTCACCAAGGATTCAAGATATGCATTGGTCTCAACATGCAAAGAGAGTTCCTCTTGTAAACGAACATGTTCCTCAACAAGCTTAGCATGCTCACTAGTAAAAGATGTAGGGGATCTAGCATGCTTTTCAACAACAATGGGATCCTTCATTGATTCAAGTGATTTCATGTAGGTTTCTTGGAGTAGGTCATGGTTCTCTCCAAGTTTCTTGAGCTCATCCTTTACAAGCTTGTTAGCTCTTTCAAGGTGGTCAAGATCCCTAGTGAGAGAAGCATGAGCAACTTCAAGTTCCTCCTTTGAGGTATGGAGCACTTGAGTCAAAGATTGAGCCCTATCAATAGTTTCTAGGTCCTTAACTTTATCAAGTTTATAGGTTTCAATTTGTTGCTTAAGGCCTTGAGATATGCACCTTTCGGTTTTTAGCTCTTGTCTTAGGATATTGAATCTCCGTTCCTTTTCATCCAATTGATATTCTAATTCCTCAATGGACTCATCCTTTTCTTTGAGAGAGTCCATCAAGAAATCAAACTTGACAAGAGCTTCACCACAAAGGGTGCATCTAACATTGTAAAGTTCCTTAAGCACAATTAGTTCATCTTGATTTTCATTTTCATCATCAAGAACACTAGATAGGGAAGGTGGAGGTTCCATTACCTTGGTTTCCCTTGCCATAAGACAAGAGCCAACGATTGTAGAGGAGGAAGAGTCATCAGAGTCATCATCTTGAGTTATTCTTGCCATGAAAGAGGAACCAACATCATTCTTCGTGGAGTAGTCCTTGGAGTAGTCATATGTGAAGAGTGACCCGGGCTTGGAGAAAGCCAAGCCGGCCACCCCGGCCTCCTTCTCCTCATCTTCATCTTCATCATCGGACAAGTACTCGGCTCCAACAAAAGCTCTTCCCTTGTTCTTCTTGAATCGATCGTTGATTGGGTTTGGCTTCAATCTTGGCTTAACCCCTTTGATGAATCTTGGCTTGTCTACCCTTTTCTCATAAGGGCACTCATTTGCAAAGTGGCTATCTTCATCACAATTGTAGCAAGTTCTCTTCTTCTTGTCATTGAGGAGCATTGGAAACTTTGCCTTGTATTTCTTGGCAAAGAAAGCAAAGTCGGTAGCCATGTCACTAGTTGAAGTCATCTCTTCTTCTTCTTCAATTTCATAGTCTTCTTTGCTCCCATGATCGGCCCTAGCTTTGAGAGCAAGGTTGTGTGACCCTTCATGGTTGTGCGAGGCTTCATCCACACGGTTCATTGCCATGAGCCTCTTTCCCGCTTTGGCCATGTTTTCATTGGCGGCCACATAGGAGACGAGATCATCGGAGTTGAGATCGGCACTCTTGGTCATGATTTGCAAGTTGAGTGCAAGGTTGGTGTCTTCTTGCTTGACGGCAATCATAGCAATGACCTTGGACTTTATGAATGCTTCATTCATCTCGAAGCCATCATTGTACTTCTCAACACCAAGTCCCTTGACTCTTACTCTAAGAGCACCAAGCCTAGCATAGGCATCGGATACAAATTCTCCATCTCGAATCATGAACTGGTGGGCCTCTTGCTTTGCGGTCTCATAAAGAGCTGATTGGATCAAATCGGTTCCCTCTTGGAGTACTATGATCCGATCCCACAACTCTTTAGCGGAGACAATGTCATCGACTTGATCAAGGAGCTTGCGGTTGATGCCACTTCTAATCTTGTCACGTGCGGAGGCATTGAGTTGACGGTTGTAGAACTCGGTGGAGGTCAACCGAGTAGGATCTTGTGGCTCCCGATGTCCATGAACAATGAGCTCCCATAGCTCCACACTGCAGCTGCGAATATGAGATTCCATAGCAGATTTCCAATGTGGAAAGTGAGTTCCATCAAAATGGGGAACAGTCCCACTATGGTTTATATGAGGCATGGGTGAAGTGTTTTTGGGATAGTCATGGTTAGCTTCATGGTAGGTTTCCTTAGAGGCCGAAGCCCCACTAGGAGTTCCACCCGCGAGTTAGGTTCTTAAGCATGGCGATCATTTCGTCATTTGGTTTTGTAGCTCATCCTCCTTTTTCTTCTTCTCGGCATCATATGCCAAGAATCTAGATTTCATCTCTTTAACCGAAAGGTTAGAGTCGTCATCTAGACCCTCGCAGAGTTTATCCATCTCACTCTTAAGGCGGTGAAGCCCTTAATAAGAGTCCAGGCTCTGATACCAATTGAAAGTATAGAGATGGTAAACCTAGAGGGGGGGGGTGAATAGGTTTCTACAGATTTTAATTCTTTCTTTGCAATATTAGGCTTTGCGGAATATAAAGGTGAGCCTAATGCAAACTAGGTGAAGCAACCTATATGAGGATACAACTAACTCGAGCACGAAGGCTCTCACGAGCGAGTTAAATCACAAGTAAGGAGTTCGGTTAGAGAAAACCGATAGCACGCGGAGACGAGGATGTATTCCCGTGTTCCCTTGCTTTGCAACAAGTTACGTCACGTTTGGAGGAGTGGAGGTCCCACGAAGGATTCCCCGCGCCACGAAGGCTCACCCTATTCTCCGGAGCCTATCCCACGAAGGAATAGCTCACTCACTTGTGGTAGACTTTGAGGTAGCCTCCAAACCTTCACAATCTTGCCCGGAGCAAATCCATAGCCCGGATGCTTCCGGACTCCTCTTGCCCACCTAGGGTTTCTAAGGAACCCTAGGAAGCAAGCTTCTCAATGAATACAAGGGGGAATGAGATTTGGCTTGGTAGAACGGTAGATCGGGTCCTCCTCTAACGATTCCCCGGAGGGATTTGAGTTTGGGTGGAGGAGGGAGATCTGAGGCTTTTGGTGTTTCTAGCAATGGAGTAAGACAGAGAGAGATCAAGAACAGTTTGTAGTGTAGTGCCTGACCGTTCAGAGGTAGGAGAAGGCCTATTTATAGTGTTCTTCGAAATATGGCCGTTGGTCACTTGCCACCTCAGCATTTTCCTCGACAAACCCGGTTTGACCGGGCCACAGACCGGACAACCCGGTGGTGAGGCCGGTCAGACCGGACCAGTGACCGGACGCCATTTGCTGGTTCTGGAGCTCCTCCGGTTGGCGACCGGTTGGCGCCCGGTTGGCGACCGGTCGACCGGGCCGTGCGCCGGACCCGCCGGTCAGCAGGCCGGTTGACCGGTCGGCAACCGGATTTCTTGTGTTCTGCTGGAGACTCCGGTTGGCGTCCGGTCGACCGGGTCATGCGCCGGACTTCCCCGGTTGGCGATCGGTTGACCGAGCTGAGCGTCGGACAGTCCGGTTGCTGGCCCGGTTGGACCGGGCTGCAGACCGGATTCCTGCTGTAGACCCTTTTTGATTGTTGTTGAAGTGGGGGGGTCTCCTTTAGCCTTCTTATTCATTTGATACACCATTTATGCCTCATTGCCTAATACCTGAGATTATCCTTATAAACATATTAGGTCAAATACTCTAGCACGGTGTCATTGTTACCAAAATAATGGATAAGGGTAAAATACCCTTACACCTGTCTTAGTACCATGCCAGGATAAAAAAATCATCAAAAGCACCAACATTTAGTGGAATCTGCAATATACGTTTAGCATCCAAGGGATTAAAAATGGACCGGATGAGTTCCTCATCCCAATTACCAGTAGTTGGATTGATTAGCTCATTAACTTTTGAAAGCAAACAACCACCCTTCTGCGTCATGATCTTTCGATCGGCACTTGATGGAATCCATGGATCATTCCAAATATGAACTGATTCACCATTGCCAATACGCCATATACAGCCTCTTTTAAAAGTTTGGATTCCAGTAACTATGCTCTGCCATGTGAATGAAGAACTAGCTTTAGGACCCGCTTTCAAAATATCTCCATCGGGATAATATTTAGCTCTCAAAACTTGAGCACATATAGAATCAGGGTTCGCAACCAATCTCCACACCTGTTTCGAGAGCATAGCTAGGTTGAAAGAATATAAATCTCTGAAACCCATACCCCCCTCCTTCTTTTGAAAACATAATTTCCACCACGCATACCAATGCATTTTTTACCTTGGTCATCATCACCCCACCAAAATTGAGCAATCACATCTGTAATTTTCTTGCAAATATTCTTTGGCAATTTGAATACAGACATGGCATACACATGAATAGATTGTATCACTGCCTTGAGAAGAATTTCCTTACCACCAGTGGATAGTTGTTTCTCCTTCCAACCTATTATACGCTGAATGATTCTTTCCAGAAAGTGCAAAAAACAGTCACTCCGATCCGCACCAACAAGGGCAGGTAAACCCAAATATTTATCAGACAGTGCTTCTGTATTGATATAGAGAATATTACAAATCTCCACTCTAGTATCAACCCCGGTATTAGGACTAAAAAAGATGCTAGACTTTGCCACACTTACCAACTGTCCTGAATTTGCACAGTAATCATCAAGAACTCGTTGCAATAAGGTTGCATTAGTCATATCTGCCTTCAAGAAAACTAAAGAATCATCAGCAAATAATAAGTGAGAAACTGATGGTGCACCCCTGCACACTTTAATCCCTTCAATGCCACGAACCTCCTCTTCATGCAACAAACAACTTGACAGACCCTCCGCACAAAGCAGAAAAAGGTAAGGGGAAAGGGGATCCCCTTGTCTTATACCTCTTGTAGGAACAAACTCCTCGGTTGTTTGGGAATTGAATCTAACCGAATAAGTCACACAAGACACACAAGCAGGAAATATGGATGTTGCTCGATGAATCGTTCGACATAACTCTTTAGGTTATGAAAGGGTGGTTGCTACTTGCTAGACATAGAGGTGGGAAAAGTTTGGTGGAAACAGAATAGAAATATCAAGAAGGAATTTTTCAAAGCAGAAACGGAAACTTTGGTGGAAACAAAAACGAAACAGTGATTTTTTTCGTGGAACGGACGCGGAGACAGAATTTCTGTTTTCCGGCTAATATAGAATTTTTGTTTTACAGCTAATGTGCATGGCCCAATCTAACATGCTCATAACATGACATTGTCAAGCTGAACTTCTGAGGGTCTCGTCCCAAAACTGACGACCGTGTAATTCCTTCATGCATTTGAGAAGGCTAGGTTCAACCTTTTCCCTATTCCCTAATAAATCGAGCACAACGCTGAAATTGGGGAACACGTTTGTTGGTTTGCTTGAATGTTTGAGATGTTTTGCATGATTCATGGTTCTTTTGGTTCCGGCAAACATGTGCATAGCTCGGTATGTAAATGTTTGTGACAATATCTGCTACTATTTTTGTTTCTGGCATTTATGTATTTATTTCTGCTTTCGCAAAAAAAAAATGAAAAATAAATGCGCCGCCACTCAGTTTTGTCCGCTCCGTTTTGTTCCTACCTAGACATGAGACTCGATCCGGTATGCTGTCATTCCATTGCATGCGGCTGAAAGATGATGCACGTGAACACGTTCTGGCTTTCTTTGGATGGTATTCCATGACTGCCGTGCATGGGCTGGTTCTTCTTGTTTGCTTCTTCTGTCAGTGCTTATTCTAGTAACCTTTGGTGGCCTTGGGTCATTCCGGAAAGAAATTACCGGCTAGCTAAACGAACCGATTGATGGCAGGATACCGCAATGGTACGAAACTATGAACTATTCGCATGGATAGCACGAATCCAACGTGCAACATATAAGCCGTCGACTAGTGTAGTGAGCAGTGGGCATCTACTATTCAGAATTTCAGATCCCACTCTTTTAGTAGGAGAGGGACAGCGGACTGGTGTGTGTTCTTTTCCCTCATCTGTACGTACCGATAGTCTCTGATTCTCATCATTTTTGCTTGATATATATGGCCCGGCCTTTGGGATCGTGATGGTCGGTGAGGGGACAGGTGGTTTAAGTGTTAGCCAGCAACGTCATGGATGGCACTGAAATCAACACATCTCATTACTCAAAAAATAATTGCCTCACAAACGTGTTTCTACAATCATACTACTGTATTGCAAAGCTTATGACAAAAAAAAAACGAATATCAGAAAAACTACACTTTCACTGATTGAGTATGTAATATACTCAAATTGGCTGAATTTGTAAAGGTTCCGAGATCATTTGAACAAGCTACTTAGCAGTAGTTTTGTTGTCGTCAAACCCTGATATATGTATGGCACAAAGACCTTCTTATCATTTCATCAAGATAGGTTCTTGCTAATCAACACTAGTTGTCCAATCACGATTAGTAGTTTTTTTTAACTTACGCCTGATTATGTATCTAGATGCATTTTAGTCTCAACATACATCCGTATCAAAAAAAAAGTTCTACATACATCCGTATCAAAAAAAAGTTACGACACTTATCTTGGAATGGAGAAAGTAGTTTGTATGATTTCAAATACAGCAGTAAACACCCATAAATTATAAAATTGGATATCACGTGTCACCGAAACCAACTTTAACCGTCTCTTAAATCAATGCCAGCTAGCTCTATCCAGTTAAACCAGATACATGTTGCTAAAAAAAGAAGGTAAAGAATACCTAAAAAAAAGGTAAAGAAGATACAATGATGATTACATATTATATATGTAGGTCTGAAGGGAGATTCCAAGATCACTGCTTACTTTTGTAAATTAAAGATGCCGCTCAAACTTTCTTTTGTATTCATGTGTAGGCAACCACATCGCAAAAAATAAAGTGTAAGCAATCAGCTTTACTACACGGATCATGGATGTAATCAGCTTTGCGAGAGGGCCCCTCTCCCACTTAGCTTTGCTAGCTGCTAATTTTGGAACGGATAATGCTATGTAACTAGTACGTACGTGCTTTAGCCAGAGAAAAGATGACGAGAAAGATAGCTTGGTGCAAGAGCAACTCCATCACTAGTCCCCGAACTACAACCCCTGAAAGCCAAATGGGGGATGACCATACTTCTTGGTTCTTGCGGTATTGCCATGTCCGGGCCATCAATCCCTGTCTGAAAGAAACGATCTAAAGGTAAATTCTGACAGGGAATTCTGAGTTCGAGCTGCCGATATTATGGAGCTCAGGGTTTGAAACAACAAAGAACAAGTCAGAGTCGTGCGCTAAGGACACAGTACAGCCCTGAATATGTGTCAAGGGAGAAACAAATGAAATTGAGTAGCCAACTACCCTTCAAAGTTTTTCTTTGACTGTCAGTTATGTACTGATTTCGCTCCGGAAACATTATCACTTTCCTCCCTTGCACCAGATACCTGTACATACCATACCAGCCATGGATCATCAAACCAAGTTTGTATGTAGAAGATTGTTGCCTCGCTCCATCCAAGGATGGGATCTTGGAGAACATCCTGGACATAGCTTCTGAGGAGAAGGTAGAAAGGATTTCCGAGCAATCAAATCTTGATCCGGAGGATGGGATTAGATTCCTAGAACGGGAAGCTCTCAATATTCATGATCTGGCCAAGGAGGTGGAGATCAAAATCTCACAGTGCAGGGAGAAGGAAAGGAAGGAGAAAAGCAGGATGGGGAGTGTGATATCAAGCTTAATGAAGGAGAACCAGGATACTGGGAGCATGCTTGAAGTTGCTATAATTGAGGAGGTGGCGGAGAATAGCCTCCCTGTGTTTACGACCGATGGTGATCAGAGAAGAAGTGCAATCCTGCAGATTATTGAGAAGGGATTGCAGAAGGTTGGCTTTGGATTCATCATGGAAGTGATAGGTGGAGAATCACAAGAAGAGATGAGCAGCTGCGATGCCAGTATGGTAGCATGAAATGGAAGAGAAAGTAAACAGGAGGTTGACAGTCTGGTAAGTATACTAAATAATTCTACATTATTCCTCCGAATCTGCAATAGTTCTGTTGTTTAGATAATAATAATCTGAAGCACTGGCTACAAAATATACTATACATAGTTGTCATTTTTTAGATTATATATCATTGCCATGTAATCTCCATGATCACCATATATTTATAAGTTGTCAACTGAAATCATTGCCCACTAGAAAACTTGACAGCTCATAAACTCCTTCAAGTTGTTTCCTTTCAGGTTTCAATAGTCGGTAAGACACTGAAAAACCTGCATCACGAAATCAATAATCTCAGACAGGCCTTAGACAAGTCCAGGTAAACTAAGCTGTCGTTGACCAAAGCTGTGTTTGATAAACTTTTTTATGGAAAGATTAGAGAACCTGCCTGCAACTAGTGCTACCTGATAGTGATAACATCAAACTGCTCCAGCAGGTCAGATTGTGATCATTTCATCTCCTCGCTGCTGAACATGCTCAGAAGATAATCAAACACGAGTTACATGCAAGATCTGAGAGAACAAGACTTTTTTCCAACTTCAGTGTACAAGGCTATAAGCACAATTATTATCTATCTATTCTATCCAGTTTATTTTATTTGCTAGCCCAGTATTTGAGAAGGAACTGAAGTCTACTATTTAATACTAAAGGTGGAAAAGCTCACTGTAGGGATTAAAAAAGTAGAACAGGAAACTTCAAGGTGGAGAGAGGCATGTGCGTTGGAGGTAGAAGCTGGAAAAACTGCCATCAAAGAACTAAACCTTGAAGTCATCAGAAGTAAGTTTGTCCTGAGCTTCATTAAAATGGTTCCCTTGAAGTCATCAGAAGTGCTTCTCAGACTGATGAACGAAAAATTAGCATCAGAGCATTTGCGTGTTGATATGATGTTCTTCATAGTAATTAGAGCACAACATATAAATGATAAACATGCCCACCTTTTATTAGTTCGAAAACTCGTAAGACTGAAACCCTTCAGTTTGCACCAAAAGCAATAGGGAAAACGTCTTGACAATGCCTTTAATAGAGCATGATATCATATACTCTCATTTGGTCGTTCATCAGAGGAGCTGTACTATAATATGGTGCCTTTTCAGGTGACCTTGCTCAAAGAGGAACTGCAAAGGGTAAAATCAGACTTAGATGCTGCAAACAGCAAGATACAGCTAAAAGAGAAACTAGCCGCCAGTGCAATGGCAGCACAAGCTGCCGCAGATGCATGTCTTAAGCTTGCAGACAGTAGATCTGCAGGGCTACAACAAAGAATAGAAGAATTGAAAAAGCAGAGAGAGCAAGAAAATCAACATGCAAGAACAGGGTGAGTGAGTGCCCGGACAAGAATAAGAAAACTTCTGCTGTCCATGGCAGCAACTTCGAGTCATATCAGCAATTCAGCATCCTCTCGTTCTAGGACATGGTTTATTGATCAGAATGGTAGATTATTACCAGGGGCAGAAGAACTACTTCAAATAATAATCTGACTAAGGACTCCCAATTTCCCTAACTAGACATATCCCACCCTGTTCTCCTATTTGTTGCTTTATGTAGGCATGCACCTAAGATTTTTGCAATAGGTTCATATGGTCTTGTGACTACTCACCCATCTAGCTTGTCCAGATATTGCCATCTAGAGAAGTCATTCATCTTCCAGCTCTTTTGCCGTGAATAATCCAAAAGAAAATGCGTTGATTAAATAGTACAGAGAAACCAGGATGCTGGGCACCTTACAAAATGGACAAGGACAAAAATTATTCAAGGGGATAGTTACAAAAAGTATGTATTTGAAACTTTTGACACTTACAGGGGTTAGTCTTGCGCAATGCAGTAACATGGCTTCATTCATTGATTTGTAGCCTGACACTTATATTATGTCAAGACTCAAACACATTCAGAAACCCTGCATTGCTAGCCTTAGTAGAACCATATGCCAATGTATTTCTCTTGGTTCTCTAAGATCCTTTGTACCCCAGCCACAGACATACTCCATCAAGATGGTGTGGAAACTACTAACCAGTAGGAGGTGTCTACTTTCAAGGATCCACATATCCTTCATTTCCACGTGGGTTCCTCTTTTAGAAATATAAGACAGGACAAATTGAAAACCATCTTTTTTTCATTCTCAATTACAAAAGAAGAGCAAACACCTGTGCTACTTCTTACATATCACATATTGCAATCATAATGGCATTATTAAACCTAAACAATTTTGTTCCTCAAAACAGTAACAGTCATAACAAGAAATGATCAACTCAATGTATTGGATGGACCTTTAAACATATAGCATCGAAAAAGTTCCAAAAAAATAGTACTGAAAAGCAAGTATTCGCCTTTTCCATATACAATAAGGTCACATCTAAATTAATTTAGTCATCAAAAAAAAGATTCAAACAGATATAAAGTAAGTGCAAGTTTGACAGAAGTTGGAATAGGTGTAGCAGAAATTTCAGAGAATCAAATGGGAAATTAGGCTCTGAAATTTCAGAAGGAGGACACTAGAATTTCTCGAATTGAATTGCCAATAAGCATTAGAAGTATCCAGCACAACTATGCCCTGACATTTAGCAAATACACATATTAGGGTGTAAGCAGTACATGGAAATAGAACCAGCCTAGGGGAACATCAAGTTATGTGTGAATATTCAGATGATTCATGCATACAAATTGTCACTTGGCCTTCTTCCGTAATGGCAGTGAAGTAACAGAAGGCAGTTCCCTCTTCTTGCTACAAGCACTGGTTCTACCTTGAGGCTCACCGCTATCATCATCGCTGGACTCATTCACGTCCTGAGTGTTTCTTTTCTCCTCCTCTGCAGACTTTCTCTTCTGCGCATTCACCTTTCCGAGCAACCTCCTCTCAACCGGATCAGTGGGAGCTGCACGCCTCACATTCGGTGCGACTCTAGCACCAAGACCAAGCCTACAACAAATTTGTCAGCCTCTTAAACAAGTTATCCAGGAACAAATGCTAACAATAAGCACTAGTGAATGATACCCTGATGGCCGACCCTCAAAATCCTTATCGTTCAGTTCATCTGGCTCCTGCCCACTCATTTTGTCCACCCATGTTTGGGCCTGAGAACAACATATGAAATGGGTGAGTACGACTCAATTTGTTCTATCAAACATTTAACAAGCACACTAACGAAAACCTATACGGTATCATGGATAGCAGTGGCATCTGCCATAACACAGTCTGGCAGCAAGTTCATAGATTGAGTTTGCCCTCTGGGTTCAATTATGCTGAGAAATATGTGAGGGTTAATAAGTATGATATACTCAGAGCCACAGGTTACATTGCTCTAATTGGATGCTCGTTAGTGAACAACAAGCTTTATCGCTTATATCCTAAAATTATGCTTATACTCGTTCTCAGTGTATGGTGTCGACTTCGGCATAACAAAATTTTGATCCTCCCCCGGCCACTGTGGGCATGGCCGTGGATGCTTCTCGGCGCAGAGCATCCCTTCTTGCAAGACCTAGCAATCGCCTAAACTGAAACAACAGCGCGGCCGTTCTATATGCTCCTAACCTAAGCACAGATGCACTACATCGAACACCTTTTTGCCAGGAGGAACAGAAGAGGGTAAGGAGGAGGATGAAGCGAGGGGCGGATGATTCGGAGCTCACCAGCTTGAGGGCCTTGTTGAGCGTGACCACTTTCGGGAGCGGTGCCTTCTTCTCCGGCTGCGGTTTCTTCTCCGACGGCTGCTCGGCGGCCATCGGCGGCGGAGCTAACAAACCGGGACACGAAAGTGTATTTTGGGCCTCTGCTTGGGCTCCCCGGGCTCTGGAGATACGAGTATTTGCGGCTTGAAGGCGAATTCCAGACTATCCTACCCCTCTAAATGTTCATATTTTTATCTATAAAATCGATCAAACTAAGATGGTGTTGATTTGTTACCTCAATAAAAAATATGTTGTTGTCTTTTAATTAAATCTAGAATCCTTATTTATTGAAACGGAGGGAACATGATATTACGACCGCGAAAAGAACCAACCCGTGGTTGGATGGTTCGGAGGGCGGTGGCACCTCCAGCCCACTAGAGTTTTTCCCGAAACACAATATATACATAGATGCTCACAATACGCGCATACACTCAGTGCATATAAGAATTTTAAAAATTCTACCGATATAAAAAATGACAAAGTATGTAGAAAAAATTATCAACATCTCGAATACAAAATCAATACCATCAGATTCAATATAGCGCATATTTTTGTATGGTATCCATTTGGTATTGTGGATATAAATATTTATCTTAATAAATTTGGTCAAAGTTGATGGAGTTTGGCTTTAAAAAAAATCTCATATTCACGATATTATGGCAATGAGGGATTATAATAGTATCACATACATGGGGAAATTCAATTCGGCTCCCAGGTGCGTATGCTCCCTCTACCAAAAAAACATATTTCGAAATGTCAAAAAAATTTGATAAAAAATTCTACATGTACATCTCCATAATGTATGTGCATTCGCTAAGTTTCACGAAAAACCAATATTTTTTGTGGTCTATGTAAAAAGGAGAAACTTTATCTTGTGAAAAACATTATTTATAGCACTGAATTTTGTCTTTTTTACACACGTCACATGATAAGTCGATTTTTTATGAAACGACTTTGTAAGCGCGTAGCACGTGAAGATGTATGTACAAATTTTTTGTTTCAATTTTTTTGAAATTTAAAATATTCATAACATGCATTTCAAAATATAGGGAGCATATGCACTCATGTTCCAAAACACCACTCCCACCACATACATGATACTGCTATGATTAGTCTTAGCTAAGAAAGAACCCTTGCACATAGTTGTAGTAATTTTTTTTTGGCTAGTCTAACCATACAAAGCATGAACCGAAAATCATTAAATTCAACATCTCTAAGAAACTACACTTAAGTGCCAATGTATTGGGTAGTTGCACATTAAGTTTTAATTACTTTTATGAAAATGCGGTAAGAAACTTTTCATAGTGAAAAGCGTTATTAGTAGGTTACTCACGGACAGGGTGTTTCTGCACCCGAGTGCATATGCACCCTTTATTTGAAATGCATATTAAACATATTTCCAAATGTTAAAAAAATAAAAATAAAAATGCCTCGTGTATACCTTGACATGTTACATGTTCACAAAGTTGTTTCAGCAAAAACCGATATGTTTTGTGCCCTGTACTAAAAAGACAAATTTTTGGTGTTAAAATAGTCTATTTCTCGAGGCATTATTTGTCTTTTTTACACATGGTACAAAAATTGTTGGTTTTACGTGAAACTTTATGTGTACACATAGAACATGTCCCTCTACATGCTAAATTTTTTTCCTAAATTTTTTAATTTTTTGAAATATATTTTATACATACCAGGTGCATATGCACCCATAATCAGTTTTGGTTTTCCGGTTACTCACAAGATTCAGAAGTGCACGCCATCATAATTAAGATCATACAACAACTTATTAGTAGGATGAAGATAAGCAGAACCGAGATAGCCGGTTTATCACACAGCTTTAGGAGGGAAAACCATGTCAAACCCCACTAGCCAGCCTAGCGTAGTTGTACTACATGACTCCCTGAATGCAACGGCAAGATCGAGGGTTTGCAGAAGACTCCGGGCAAGGATAGTCGCACATGAAGTAGATGCACTCTTGTGAACTGTGATCCACTGCATTCTCCATTGACTAGCATTGGTGCGCATGCCTGCCTCAATCACCTTAAATCCAACAGTCTGAGAATCACGAAAACCAACTGTGGAGAGCATAAAGCGTTGCAGCATCAACAATTTACCACCACATTCAACTAAATAGTGCACGACTTCATAAATCTCTGTTGTGCTCAAGTATTGAGGGCAACGGAGAAAATCGGCACAGTAGTCAATTACACATGTGATATTTGGATTGCTACCATGGTTCTAGCAGAAATCAACAATGAAAAGCTTGTAAAACGCAGACACAGTGTACAACCTTCCAATGAAGAATACAAGGTCCACTAGTGGATATGGTTCCTTAGAACCTTTTTTTTTTGAAATGGTTCCTTAGAACCTTTAAACCTGCAAGTACAGCAGATGGTTGGATAATACAAAGATCAGCGGAATAATCATTGCCAATGATCAGAGCAGCACCATTCCACAATGTAATGACCAACACAGCCGAGAGTGAACTGGTAACTTCTGAACTCGAAAGAACACGATATATGACATAAATTGAAATATGTTTGACAAAACGTTCCTCTATGTCCAAAGAGTGACAATGGTTTTCAGAAGTCGAAAGTGTACATGTGCTTGCATCCTTACATATTTACCGAATAAACAATAAAACACAAAACGATCAGATCAGTCCAGACGGATACATCTCCACCGAGTATGTAGTATCATCCTTGGATCAGATTCCTTACCATATTGTCGTTAGCCAGTAAAGACAAATACATCAATCATCATCGTCCTTGAACTCCCTGGTTAACAAACCAAATATCAAAACCATCAGACATGTCTCTTGTTCAAGCTACATCCATTTATTTCCTTATTATAAAAAAATTAAATTCATTTTTTGGAACCACCTAGCCAAATAGTGCGCTATTAGAAAAAAAATATTCCTTTTTACTGCACAAACAAACATATTCGATAAATCTGCTCTTAATGAGAACTTCAGAAGCATATGCAAGGTCATCACATGACACTATGGCCGATTCCTATGAACACACTTTGGGCCAGTCGCGGTTAAGCAACTTTGTCATCTCTACAGCAAAGACCCTATGGATGATTGCTTCAACTAATTATGATAAGTTAACCTTGATTTTGTTTTAGGAACTCAACAGCAATCATCATAAATTCAGAATTTGTTGAGAGCATGGTTATTCCACAGATTTTTGGAGAGCAACCCATTACCTGCGATCAAGATAGCGTGGTTGAATGCCACTACCTTGGCATGTGGTGCATGTCAAAGAGCCAATGCCATCGCAGTTTACACACTTTGACACTTCAGACTCACCACTGCCAATTACCACAGTGACAGTGCCCGCTCCGGTGCAAAACCTGCATACCTCTGGAAAATCAATGAGGAGATCAGAACGTATTTAAAGAACTCGTCGATTTTCCAAAGAACGTTGGGAGGCAATACACTTGGCTTTCATGGATGAGTCATGGACAGGAAATATTACCCAAGTCACCTCCAAGGAAAGTAGAATCTTACAAAATGCAAATATTACCCATGTCACCTCCAAGGAAAGTAGAATCTTACAAAATGCTATCTAAACAAACTGGCTGTTGCGTCTTGAATAAAAAACTCCAACAGTTCATCCTATTTTATATGGCTACATTGGTACATTCAGATAGCAGTATACGTGCCATGCACATTGTGACCAACATTACATTCTGTTCAAGCATGTACATAGCAAAAGGTTTATAAAAGTAAATTTGAATAAACGCAGGAAACTCATCAATCAAAGGGCATGATCACGTACGCGCGCCAGTGCCGCTGCAGGGGAAGCACGGCTGCTTGTTGTCCCTCTTAGCCTGCATTTGGGGAAACCAAAATCATTTGGAGCAAATAGCAAGGGCAAAATCAATTCAGCTTGGCTCCTCAGCCCGTTCCTAAAATGCTAATCCTAGCTTTACTTCAGCCATTTTTTTCCCCAAAAAAAGAAACCTCAGTTCAACAAACTAGGAGAAACTAATTTTTCAACGACTGCCTGTTCACGCGAAACGAGCCGCTACATACTGGATTGAGTAATAATAACAAAGCACTTACAGAATTGTCGATTTGATTCTCGTAGAAAATCGGGATACCTATCCCGGCGCCGACGCTGACGACGCCGACAGCAATAGCCACAATCTGAAGCCACGAAGAAAACGCGAGTTAAAACTTCTCGAGTGTGAAGTCAAAACATCCGGAGAACTAATTGAGGTGGCATTTTGGCGCACCGTGTTCTGGTCGAGGTCGATGGCCTGAATGCGAGGGTACCGCGAGCCATGCTTTCGCTGCCGCGGAAGCCCCGCCATGGTAGTGGGCGAGCATGGCGTGGAGGAGAAGGTGGTGGTGAGCCGCGAGGAGGTGGTGGCCATGGCCATACCACCTCAGATATCAGTGGTCTTGCAGAGGGGTGAAGGTGAACAGCACCTGCTGCGCAGGTCAAGCGCAACCCATGCTTCAGAACTCACGCGCGGTGATCAGGGGGAAGCAGAAGGACGACACACCCGCGCTCCTCACCCCTCGTGGCCAGGGCTTGGCCTTTTCGGATATGGATATTATCCATTCTGGAAGTTTGGTAGCCTCTCAAAACACTACACTAGGATTGGGGCAGATCAGCCGGGTCGCTGATCCATCTACTGGATGTGTCCTAGCTGTAGTTTTTAGGGGCGCACGTCTGGTGTTTTTCGGTTAAGTAACCATCCAAAGGTGAGGAGTGCTCAAAAGAGTTTCAGATTTTAACTTTCCTCAAAAGAGTTTCAGATTTTGAGAAATGAAGTACGTACCAGACACTTCGATCCAAGAGGGGGAAGAGCTAACATCATGTTATAAGAAAGTTTCTAATTTTACGAGAGCACCAATAAATCAGTTTTTACCTCAACCCTTACAGCAAGTCGCTGTTTTTTGTGCCTTTTCACAAAAACATATTTTACAAAAAAATTAGAATTTACGGTTGAAATTTTGCTAGTGGGTCTTAACCTTAGGATGGGGTGATGTCAGCTTTCCCTTAGAGATGCCACATCAGATTTTTGCTTAGTTGGAGGAGAGAAAATGAAGAGAGATAATGTTATCTTTTCCCAAGGGATCATCTCTTAAAAAATAGTAAGACTATTTTCTCCATTGTATCTCTTAGCAAATTTTTTTTTACTACCAAAATTTAATTATTAATATTAATTACTAGGTAAGGTTGTAATAATAATGCATTGTATGACTTATATCTAATGTCTTATCTAACTGATGTGGCGGGGTAAGGGAAGTCTTCTCTACCATTGTACATGCCCTTAGTACATCTCCAACAGGGCGACGCAAACGAACACTGAGCGACCGTTTGCGTCCACGGTGACCGGAAATACGTCTGGGCCCTTGATGACCCACAAGTATAGGGGGTGTATCGTAGTACTTTCGAAAAATAAGAGTGTCGAACCCAACGAGGAGCAGAAGATGTTGACAAGCAGTTTCAATGAAAGATTCACTATAAATGCTCACAGACAAGTATTCATGGGGTTTTAATATAGCAGATGAATAAAGTACAAGTAAGTAAAATGCGAGAGTAATAATTTCAGCGAGTGGCCCAATCCTTTTTAGCACAAAGGACAAGCCGGTTTGTTTACTTATAATGACCAAATGTTCTGGAGGACACACGGGAATTTAGTCTAGTGCTTTCGCTTCATATAGTTGATTAATCTTCATTGTTTTAATAAGTATTGTGTGGGTGAACCTATGCTAATGTACCGCCCTTCCTAGGACTAATACATACTTGTGATTATACCCCTTGCAAGCATCCGCAACTACAAGAAAGTAATTAAGATAAATCTAACCACAGCCTTAAACCACGAGATCCTGCTATCCCTCCTCGCATCGATATACCAACGGGGTTCGAGGTTGTTGTCACTCCGACAACCCCACAATTAGCAAACGAATATAAGATGTATTCCCCTAGGCCCATAAAGGTGAAGTATCATGTAGTCGACGTTCACATGACACCACTAGAAGAATAACACCACAACTTAATTATCAAACCATTGAATATTACTCAACATAGTTCACTACTAACATTTAGACTTCACCCATGTCCTCAAGAACTAAACGAACTACTCACAAGACATCATATGGAACATGATCAGAGGTGATATGATGATGAATAACAATCTGAACATAAACCTTGGTTCAATGGTTTCACTCAATAGCATCAATAACAAGGAGTAATCAATACGGGAGAGTTCCCCTACCAAACAATCAAGATTCAACCCTAGATGTTACAGCGGTGATGAGGTGCAGCGGTGGAGATGACGGTGACGGTGGTGGAGATGATGGTGATGATGATCCCAATGAAGTCCAGCTCGATGACGGTGATGATGCCGTCGGTTTCCCCCTCCGGGAGGGAATTTCCCCGGCGGATTTCAGCCTGCCGGAGAGCTCTTTTCTCTCTGGTGTTTTCCGCCCCGCATAGGTGGCTGTGTCTCCTCGCGATTATTCTCTGGAGCTTAGGTTTTCTGGGAGAAGAAGTACGCGAAAGAGAGGCGGCCGAAGGGGGCTGTGGGCCTGCTGTCCACAACTGGCGCGTGGTTGACGAGGGAGGAAATCCCTGTGTAGAAGCTTTTCGTTCCCCGGCCACGGCGCCAGAAAATAGCTTGATGTCTACGGGTGCTTCTATTCTTGTAGACAGTGTTGGGCCTCCAAGAGCAGAGGTTTGTAGAACAGCATCAAGTTTCCCTTAAGTGGATCACCCAAGGTTTATCGAACTCGGGGAGGAAGAGGTCAAAGATATCCCTCTCATGCAACCCTGCAACCACAAAGCAAGAAGTCTCTTGTGTCCCCAACACACCTAATAGGTGCACTAGTTCGGCGAAGAGATAGTGAAACACAAGTGGTATGAATGAATATGAGCAGTAGTAACATAGCAGTAGTAACACAGTAAAACAGTAAACAAGCAGCGATAGCAGTATTTGGAACAAGGCCTAGGGATTACACTTTCACTAGTGAACACTCTCAACATTGATCGCATAATAAATAACTCTTTCTCATATGTGCTACATACACTCTTTTGTTGGATGATGAACACATTGCGTAGGATTACACGAACCCTCAATGCCGGAGTTAACAAGCTCCACAATTCAATGTTCATATTTAAATAACCTTAGAGCATAATAGATCATTGCAAAATAAACCAAGAACTAACATAGTGCACACACTGTCCACATTACACTATGAAGGAGGAATAGATCACATCAATACTATCATAATGATAATTAACTCCACAATCTACAAGAGATCATGATCATAGCCTACGACAAGAACCACACGGTGCACACACTAGTCACCTTTACACCATGCAGGAGGAATAGACTACTTTAATAACATCACATGAGTAGCACAACTAGTAGCGATACAAAGCTCATATGAATCTCAATCATGTAAAGCAGCTCATGAGATCATTGTATTGAAGTACATAGGAGAGAGATTAACCACATAGCTACCGGTACAGCCCCGAGCCTCGATGGAGAACTACTCCCTTCTCATGGGAGACGAGCGGCGTTGATGGAGATGGCGGTGGTGTTGATGTAGAAGCCTTCCGGGGCACTTCCCCGTCTCGGCGGCGTGCCGGAACAGAGACTCCTGTCCCCCAGATCTTGGCTTCGCGATGGCGGCGGCTCTGGAAGGTTTCTCGTACCGTGGTTTTTCCGTCTCGAGGTTTTAGGTCTGGGACCTTTATATAGGCGAAGAGGCGGAGTCGGAGGGTAAACGGGGCGACGACACCATAAGGCGGCGCGGCCAGGGCCAGGGCCGCGCCGGCCTATCATCTGGGGCCTGTGTGGCCCCCTCTGGCGACTCTCGGGTGTTACTGGATGCTTCCAGGGCAAAATAGGAACCTGGGCGTTGATTTCGTCCAATTCCGAGAATATTTCGTTACTAGGATTTCTGAAACCAAAAACAGCAGAAAACAGGAACTGGCACTTCGGTATCTTGTTAATAGGTTAGTTCCAGAAAATGCATAAATATGACATAAAATATGCATATAACATGTAGATATCATCAATAATGTGGCATGGAACATAAGAAATTATCGATACATCGGAGACGTATCAGCATCCCCAAGCTTAGTTCCTGCTCGTCCCGAGCGAGTAAACGATAACAAAGATAATTTACGGAGTGACATGCCATCATAAACTTGATCATATTGTAAACATATGTAATGAATGCAGCGATCAAAACAATGGTAATGACATGAGTAAACAAGCTGAATCATAAAGCAATGAATTTTCATGAATAGCACTTTCAAGACGAGGCATCAATAAGTCTTGCATAAGAGTTAACTCATAAAGCAATAATTTAAAGTAAAGACATTGAAGCAACACAATGGAAGATTAAGTTTCAGCGGTTGCTTTCAACTTGTAACATGTATATCTCATGGATAATTGTCAACATAGAGTAATATAACAAATGCAATAAGCAAGTATGTAAGAATCAATGCACAGTTCACACAAGTGTTTGCTTCTTGGGATGGAGAGAAATAGGTGAACTGACTCAACATAAAGGTAAAAGAATGGTCCTTCAAAGAGGAAAGCATCGATTGCTATATTTGTGCTAGAGCTTTGGTTTTGAAAAACATAAAGAGAGCATAAAAGTAAAATTTTGAGAGGTGTTTGTTGTTGTCAACGAATGGTAGTGGGCACTCTAACTACCTCATCAACCAGATTTTCAAGAGCGGCTCCCATGAAGGACGTTATCTCTACCAGCAAGGTAGATCATCCCTCTTCTCTTTTGTTTACACATGTACTTTAGTTTCATTATTTATGGATGACACTCCTCCCAACCTTTTGCTTACACAAGCCATGGCTAACCGAATCCTCGGGTACCTTCCAACAATCACATACCATGAAGGAGTGTCTATTTGCAAAATTAAGTTGCTTACTGATGAATCAGAGCAAAACATGTGAAGAGAATTATTAATGAAAGTTAATTAATTGGGGCCGGGAACCCCATTGCCAGCTCTTTTTGCAAAATTATTGGATAAGCGGATGTGCCACTAGTCCATTGTGAAAGTCTGTCAAAAGTAAATGACAAGATCGAAAGATAAAACACCACATACTTCCTCATGAGCTATAAAACATTGACACAAATAAGAGGTGATAAATTTTGAATTATTTAAAGGTAGCACTCAAGCAATTTACTTTGGAATGGCGGAGAAATACCATGTAGTAGGTAGGTATGGTGGACACAAATGGCATAGTGGTTGGCTCAAGGATTTTGGATGCATGAGAAGTATTCCCTCTCGATACAAGGTTTAGGCTAGCAAGGTTATTTGAAACAAACACAAGGATGAACCGGTGCAACAAAACTCACATAAAAGACATATTGTAAACATTATAAGACTCTACATCGTCTTCCTTGTTGTTCAAACTCAATACTAGAAATTATCTAGACCTTAGAGAGACCAATTATGCAAACCAAATTTTAGCAAGCTCTATGTATTTCTTCGTTAATAGGTGCAAAGTATATGATGCAAGAGCTTAAACATGAGCACAACAATTGCCAAGTATCAAATTATTCAAGACATTTTACCAATTACTACATGTAGCATTTTTCGTTTCCAACCATATAACAATGAACGAAGCAGTTTCAACCTTCGCCATGAACATTAAAAGCTAAGAACACATGTGTTCATACGAAACAGCGGAGCGTGTCTCTCTCCCACACAAGCATGATGGATCATATTTTATTCAAACAAAAACACAAACAAAAGCACACAGACGCTCCAAGTAAAGTACATAAGATGTGACCGAATAAAAATATAGTTTCAAGAGAAGGAACCTGATAATTTGTCGATGAAGAAGGGGATGCCTTGGGCATCCCAAAGCTTAGATGCTTGAGTCTTCTTGAAATATGCAGGGATGAACCACGGGGCATCCCCAAGCTTAGAGCTTTCACTCTCCTTGATCATAGTATATCATCCTCCTCTCTTGACCCTTGAAAACTTCCTCCACACCAAACTCGAAACAAACTCATTAGAGTGTTAGTGCATAATCAAAAATTCACATGTTCAGAGGTGACACAATCATTCTTAACACTTCTGGACATTTTCCAAAGCTACTGGAAGGTAATGGAACAAAGAAATCCACCCAACACAGCGAAAGAAGCAATGCGAAATAAAAGACAGAATCTGTCAAAACAGAACAGTCCGTAAAGACGAATTTTAAAATGGCACCAGACTTGCTCAGATGAAAATGCTCATATTGAATGAAAGTTGCGTACATATATGAGTATCACTCACGTAAATTGGCATAATTTTTTGAGTTACCTACAGATAATTAGGCCCAGATTCGTGACAGCAAGAAATCTGTTTCTGCGCAGTAATCCAAATCTAGTATCAACCTTTCTATCAAAGATTTTACTTGGCACAACAATGCAATAAAACTAAGATAAGGAGAGGTTGCTACAGTAGTAACAACTTCCAAGACACAAATACAAAAATAAAAGTACTGTAGCAAAATAAACACATGGGTTATCTCCCAAGAAGTTCTTTCTTTATAGCCATTAAGATGGGCTCAGCAGTTTTAATGATGCACTCGCAAGAAATAGTAATTGAAGCAAAAGAGAGCATCAAGAGGCGAATTCAGAACACATTTAAGTCTAACATGCTTCCTATGCATAGGAATCTTGTAAGTAAACAAGTTCATGAAGAGCAAAGTAACAAGCATAGGAAGATAAAACAAGTGTAACTTCAAAAATTTCAGCACATAGAGAGGCATTTTAGGAACATGAAAATTTCTACAACCATATTTTCCTCTCTCATAATAACTTTCAGTAGCATCATGAGCAAACTCAACAATATAAATATCACATTAAGCATTCTTATCATGAGTCTCATGCATAAAATTATTACTCTCCACGTAGGCATAATCAATTTTATTAGTTGTAGTGGGAGCAAATTCAACAAAGTAGCTATCATTATTATTATCATCATCAAATATAGGAGGCATATTGTAATCATAATCAAATTTATCCTCCATAACAGGCGGTACTAAAAGACCAATATCATTATAATCATCATAAATAGGAGGCAAAGTATCATCAAAGTAAATTTTCTCCTCAATGCTTAGCCAGCTTCCCCAAGCTTAGAATTTTCCATATCATTAGCAACAATGGTGTTCAAAGCGTTCATACTAATATGTTCCATAGGTTTTTTAATTTTCGCATCAAACCATCCATGTCTTAAATCAGGAAATAGATTAAGAAGCTCATTGTTGTCCATTATGCCAAACTAGTGTAAACAAGAAACAAAAAGATGCAATTGCAGGATCTAAAGGAAATAGCTTCGAGTACTTACAACGGCGAAAATAGCTTAGTAGTCGAGATCCGGAGTGTGAGTACCTTTTACCTTTCCTCCCCGGCAACGGCGCCGGAAAATAGCTTGCTGTCCACAAGCGGCGCGTGGTTGACGAGGAGGAAATCCTGTGTAGAAGCTTTTCGTTCCCCGGCAACGGCGCCGGAAAATAGCTTGATGTCTACGGGTGCTTCTATTCTTGTAGACGGTGTTGGGCCTCCAAGAGCAGAGGTTTGTAGAACGGCGAGCAAGTTTCCCTTAAGTGGATCACCCAAGGTTTATCGAACTCGGGGAGGAAGAGGTCAAAGATATCCCTCTCATGCAACCACTGCAACCACAAAGCAAGAAGTCTCTTGTGTCCCCAACACACCTAATAGGTGCACTAGTTCGGCGAAGAGATAGTGAAATACAAGTGGTATGAATGAATATGAGCGGTAGTAACGTAGCAGTGAGTAACGCGATAAAACGAGTAAACAAGCAGCGATAGCGATATTTGGAACAAGGCCTAGGGATTACACTTTCACTAGTGGACACTCTCAACATTGATCGCATAATAAATAACTCTTTCTCATATGTGCTACATACACTCTTTTGTTGGATGATGAACACATTGCGTAGGATTACACGAACCCTCAATGCCGGAGTTAACAAGCTCCACAATTCATTGTTCATATTTAAATAACCTTAGAGCATAATAGATCATTGCAAAATAAACCAAGAAGTAACATAGTGCACACACTGTTCACATTACACTATGAAGGAGGAATAGATCACATCAATACTATCATAATGATAATTAACTCCACAATCTAGAAGAGATCATGATCATAGCCTACGACAAGAACCACACGGTGCACACACTAGTCACCTTTACACCATGCAGGAGGAATAGACTACTTTAATAACATCACATGAGTAGCACACAACTAGTAGCGATACAAAGCTCATATGAATCTCAATCATGTAAAGCAGCTCATGAGATCATTATATTGAAGTACATAGGAGAGAGATTAACCACATAGCTACCGGTACAGCCCCGAGCCTCGATGGAGAACTACTCCCTCCTCATGGGAGACGAGCGGCGTTGATGGAGATGGCGGTGGTGTTGATGTAGAAGCCTTCGGGGGCACTTCCCCGTCCCGGCGGCGTGCCGGAACGGAGACTCTGTCCCGCGGATCTTGGCTTCGCGATGGCGACGGCTCCGGAAGGTTTCTCGTACCGTGGTTTTCCGTCTCGAGGTTTTAGGTGCGGGACCTTTATATAGGCGAAGAGGCGGAGTCGGAGGGTAAACGGGGCGACGACACCATAAGGCGGCGCGGCCGGGGCCGGGGCCGCGCCGGCCTATCATCCGGGGCCTGTGTGGCCCCCTGCGGCGACTCTCGGGTGTTACGGATGCTTCCGGCAAAATAGGAACACGGGCGTTGATTTCGTCCAATTCCGAGAATATTTCGTTACTAGGATTTACGAAACCAAAAACAGCGAGAAAACGAGAGCTGGCACTTCGGCATCTTGTTAATAGGTTAGTTCCAGAAAATGCATAAATATGACATAAAATATGCATATAACATGTAGATATCATCAATAATGTGGCATGGAACATAAGAAATTATCGATACGTCGGAGACGTATCAGGGCCCCCTCCCCACCAGGCGGCGCGGCCAGGGCAGGGCCCGCGCCGCCCTATGGGGGAGGCCCATGGCGGCCCTCCTCGGCTCCTCCTTCTGGCTGGCTTATTCTTCTGGAAAAATAAGATCTTCGGTGTAATTTCTGTAAATTGTTGATCTTCAGAAATATTGCATTCTGACGGCGCTTTTTCCAGCAGAATCCTGACTCCGGTGAGTGATTCTCCAATAATCATGAAACATGCAAAATAGGTGAAATAACATAAGTATCATCTCTAAATATGAAATATATCAATGAATAACAGTAAATTATGATATAAAATAGTGATGCAAAATGGACGTATCAACTCCCCCAAGCTTAGACTTCGCTTGTCCCCAAGCGAAACTAAACTCAGTAAACAAGACCACATGTTTATGGAGTGAAGAGTCGATAAATAAAATACGGACAAGAAGCATCATACTGATTGACACAAAACATTCTAGTGCACAACCTCCTCATATAATTCAACTTGAAACAAGTAGAAGGAAATCACAAATAAAGGTGCATAGGAAATCATAATTGGTGATGGCAAACTTCGTTCTTGGTCAAAGAACAGTTAACATATTGTACTTATTATCGAGCAACGCTCTTATATTAAAGCTTATAGCAAAACTTGCATACTCAATCATAATAATCTCCTCATAATCATTGATAACCTTCAAAGCTATATTCATTCGGATAAAACTTGTACTAAACAAGGAAGAATAAAAGGCATGATTAAGTAGATCACAGTATAAATGGTTTGATCACAACAACTCAATTGCTTGCTTAAGATAGAGGGAAATAGGTTTACTGACTCAACATAAAGTAAAAGATAGGCCCTTCACAGAGGGAAGCAAGGATTAAATCATGTGCTAGAGCTTTTTAAGTTTTGAAATCATATAGAGAGCATAAAAGTAAAGTTTGAGAGGTGTTTGTTGTTGTCAACGAATGGTAGTGGGTACTCTAACCCCCTTGCCAAACAGACTTCCAAAGAGTGGCTCCCATGAAGGACGTTATCTCTACCAGCAAGGTAGATCATCCCCCTTCTCTATTGTTTACACATGTACTTTAGTTTATTTAAGGATGACACTCCTCCCAACCTTTGCTTTCTCAAGCCATGGCTAACCGAATCCTCGGGTGCCTTCCAACATTTCACAATTAAGTTGCTTACTGATGAATCAGGGCAAAACATGTGAAGAGAGTTATTAATGAAAGTTGATTAATTGGGGCTGGGAACCCCGTTGCCAGCTCTTTTTGCAAAATTATAGGATAAGTGGATGAAGCCACTAGTCCATTAATGAAAGTTGCCCAACAATATTGAAAGATAAAACACCACATACTTCCTCATGAGCTATAAGACATTGACACAAATAAGGAATGATAACTTTTGAATTGTTTAAAGGTAGCACATGAAGTATTTACTTGGAATGGCAGGGAAATACCACATAGTAGGTAGTTATGGTGGACACTGATGGCATAAGTTTGGTTTAAGGGTTTGGATGCACGAGAAGCATTCCCTCTCAGTACAGGTCTTTGGCTAGCAAGGTTGATTAGCAAGCATAAGAGTTGAGGGAAACAACCAAATATACATGTGATAGAAACAATCATGCATCTTCCTTGTAAGCACAAACAATTTTAACTTCAGAATACTAAGCTAGGAGCTAACAAGAAAGAAAGATAATGAAATAACATATCTACATGTATTTCCTCTTTTCTACTTAAACTCAAAGTGTTGTTGCTATTGACCAACGTTAAGTTTGCCAAAACCAAATAGATTTACTCAATGCTCCCAAAGTGATACCAATACTAACAACAAGATCAATCATATAATAGAGATTGCAAACTAAAATAAGATGTGCAATATGTAAATGATAAAACTTCTCATTAATATTCCATAACGATAACTCACACCAAGGGATACATAGATAACCAACTAAAAGAGAGATACTTCCATACTGCAACACGTCTTATATGATAACTTCCCTACTCATGATATGACACTACTTGATAGTAAAAAGGTAAAAGATAGTGATGTTGTGATACCGCGGCACTCCCCCCAAGCTTGGAACAAGCCAAGGGGGTGCCAATACCGATGATGAATTACTCCTTCGGCGGTGGTGACGATGAATTCTTGATAAGCTTCTTAACAAGCTCCTTTAGCTCATCAATCTCGTACATGAGGTTGCGGATCATCTCCGAATTGTGCTCGACGCGGTTAAGAAGTATGTCCGACGTCGAGTCCCAACTCTTAGAGTTGTTTCCCCACTCTTCAGCTTCAGGCTTCATCCTTCCTGCAGTGTTAGAACGATCTATATCAACTGCTAGGCAATACTGCCTTGGGAACCTTTTCAATTTGATTATTATGAATTAGACTGTGGAAGGGGTTGTAGGTTCCTGGAGGAGATGTCTTTGGAGCTAAGAAGTGACGTGGAACTTTTCCTCCGGTGTTAATTCCTGCGCTCTTCTTGGAACTGAAAGGATTCTCCACCACCCCGATGCTTGCGACGGTAGCACGCGGGTATGCACGCGAGTTTTCCTCCACTTCTTCTTCATCTTCTTCCTTGACACTCTCATCCACCTATTTCCACTCGGGATCTTGTATATCTTCCTCCGAAAGCCCCTTGCCCTTGTTGTTGGAGACCATGGTGCTTCTAGATCAGAAACAGATCCTGGTAGAAAACAGCTCGAAACAAAACGCGACGAGAAAACGATATACGGACCTCCAGGGGTCTGGGGGATTATATAGCAGAAATTTTCACGACGGAAGGAAAGTACCAGGTCGAACAAGAGTTGGAGGGGGACTCCGAGGGGCCGTCCTCATAGGGCGGTGCGGCCAGGCTGGGGCCCGCGCCGGCCTATGGGGTCACGCCTTCGTGCGCCTCCTCCACTCCGTTTCGATCTCGTAATTTTTAATATTTTCCAAAAATAGCAAAAACATTGTTCGGAAAGTTAAACGCGGACTTTTTATTACCAATACTGTTACCTATTCAAAGTCGAACTCTGCAGAGCTGTCAATTTGGCCTTTGATGAAAGCTTCCGGAGTTACCACTCGAATAACATCAACATCTTCATTATAAGAATCACCAGAGATATAATGCTTGATTCTTTGTCAATTCACCACTTGTGTGGCATCTCCTTGCAGAGAACTAATTTTAATTGCCCCTGAACGATACACCTCCACAATGAAATATGGTCCTTCCCATTTTGAGAGTAATTTCCCTGCAAAAAATCTGAGACGAGACCGATACAATAGGACTTTATCTCCAACATTAAATTCTCTTTTTATAATTCTTCTATCATTCCATTTCTTAACTTTCTCTTTAAAGAGTTTAGCATTTTCATAATCTTCACTTCTCCATTCATCTAGAGAACTCAATTGTAGCAATCTCTTCTTACCGGCAAGTTTAGGATCTTTATTTAGTTCTCTTACAGCCCAATAAGCTTTGTGCTCTAGTTCTAAAGTTAAATGACAAGCTTTCCCATAAACCATTTTATAAGGTGACATACCCATGGGATTTTTATAAGCAGTTCTATAAGCCCATAGTGCTTCCTTCAATTTACTAGCCCGAGTTCTTTCTAGATTTATTAACGAGTCTTTTGCAAGATAGATTTAATCTCTCTATTTGATAATTCTACTTGCCCACTAGTTTGAGGATGATAAGCGGAAGCAATCCTATGATTAGTACCATATTTAGCAAGAGTTTTTCTAAAACCACCATGAATAAAATGAGAACCTCCATCAGTCATAAGATATCTAGGAACTCCAAATCTAGGAAAAATAATATCTAGAAGCATTCTTAAAGAGGTCTCACCATCAACACTTTTTGTGGGTATGGATTCCACCCATTTAGTAACATAATCAACAGCAACAAGTATATGAGTGTTACCTTCTGGAGAAGGGAAAGGACCCATGAAGTCAAATCCCCAACAATCGAATGGTTCAATAACAAGAGTATAATTCATAGGCATTTCATTGCGTCTGGAGATATTACTAACCCTTTGACATTCATCACAAGATAAAATAAACTTTCTTGCATCTTTGAAGAGAGTTGGCCAATAGAAACCTGATTGTAGAACTTTTTGCGCGGTTCTATCTCCAGCGTGATGTCCTCCATAAGCACTACCATGACACTTACTCAATATCTCCTGTTTTTCATATTCGGGAACACATCTTCACATAATACCATCCACTCCTTCTTTATATAAGTGTGGGTCATCCCAAAAATAATGCCTCAAGTCATAAAAGAATTTCCTCCTTTGCTGAGCTGAAAAGGTTGGAGGCAAGTACTTGGAAACAATAAAGTTAGCATAATCAACGTACCAAGGACTATCTCGCGAGCTCATCTTTATTACAGCCAATTGTTCATTTGGAAAACTATCATTAACAGGAACAGGATCATAAGCAATATTTTCCAATCTAGATAAGTTATCAGCAACAGGATTATCAGCACCTTCCCTATCTATAATATGTAAATCAAATTCTTGCAAAAGAAGCACCCATCTAATAAGCCTTGGCTTAGCATCTTTCTTTTCCATAAGGTACCTAATTGCAGCATGATCAGTATGGATTGTAACTTTTGAATCAACAATATAGGATCTAAACTTGCCACAAGCAAACACTACAGCTAAGAGTTTTGCTAGCATAATGAATAACATTCAATTTTTTATCTACTCGCTGTCCAAGAACAGCGCCTACAGAAAAATCACTAGCATCACACATAATTTCAAAAGGTAAATTCCAATCAGGAGGTTCAACTACAGGAGCAGTTGTTAAGGCTTTCTTTAGAGTTTCAAAAGCTTCCTTACAATCATCATCAAAAACAAAAGGTACATCTTTTTGAATAAGATTAGTAAGAGGCTTTGAAATCTTGGAGAAATCTTTAATAAATCTCCTATAAAACCCAGCATGACCAAGAACACTACGGATACCTTTAACATCCCTAGGATAGGGCATCTTCTCAATTGCTTCAACTTTAGCTCTATCAACTTCAATACCCCTCTCGGAAATTTTATGTCCCAATACAATTCCTTCATCAACCATAAAGTGGCATTTCTCCCAATTAAGAACAAGGTTAGTTTCTTCACATCTCTGCAAAACTTTATCAAGGTTTCGCAAGCAATTATCAAAAGAATTCCCATAGACAGAAAAATCATCCATGAATACCTCTACAATATTCTCACAAAAGCCATGAAAAATAGCAGACATGCATCTTTGAAAAGTAGCAGGAGCATTACATAAACCAAAAGGCATACGTCTATAAGCATAAGTTCCATAGGAACAAGTGAAAGTGGTTTTCTCTTGATCTTTAGTTTTAACAGCAATTTGTGAGAACCCAGAATAACCATCAAGAAAGCAAAAATGAGTATTTTTAGACAACCTTTCTAACATTTGATCAATAAAAGGTAAAGGCTAATGATCTTTCTTAGTAACCTTATTAACTTTTCGATAATCAATGCACATTCTATACCCTACAACTACTCTTTGAGGGATGAGCTCATCATTATCATTAGGCACAACAGTTATTCCTCCTTTCTTGGGAACACAATGCACAGGACTAACCCATCTACTATCAGCAATAGGATATATAATACCAGCTTCAAGAAGTTTTAATACCTCATTCCTTACCATATCCTTCATCTTTGGAATTAGACGACGTTGATGTTCAACAACAGGCTTTGCATCATCTTCCATGTTGATAGCATGTTGGCAAATAGAGGGAGAAATCCCCTTCAAGTCATCAAGAGTGTAGCCAATAGCTCCTCGGTGTTTCTTCAATATTTCCAATAACCTTTCTTCCTCAAAATCTGAAAGCTTAGAACTAATAATAACTTGATATATTTTCTTATCATCAATATGAGCATACTTAAGATTATTAGTGTGGTGACCCGGCATACCACTGCATGGTGTAGTATGCAAGTCTGATATAACACCAATGAAACACCGTTCCACTAGTATTATATCGCTCAAGTGGTACAACAGAAACATATGCGGGTCCAAGGCATGTCTATAGAATTACAATATTGACTCTGTTACATAAGATCATCACAGCCTCCTACTTTACAATGAGGTAAAACTACAAATAACTCTAGAAGAACGACTCGTAGACTAGTCTTATCACGAACTCTATTTGTAGAGTATTTAACTAGCTACAGAGGCTATGAATAGATTCTAGCTAAATAGGAGCTAAGTTTAGGAAGCTAGTTCCTTTCTATTGCTAATCTAGGTTTCTCGTTGTTGGATGTGGTATCTGCCTCTTATGACAGGTTCCTGTCCCTTGAAGTAGTCGTTGACTCCTCGACCTTCGAGTTGCACTGTAGATCCTCCTTCGATGCCTCCATATCTAAGCAGGGGATTTAAGAGTGGGATGAGTACGAGCATACTCAACAAGTTCATTATAGGAAAGAGGTGTTTAATGCACTAGCTACAGCATTAGACTAGAAAGTCTAATACCAATGCAGGTTTTCATAACCATTTCTTCAAAAGGTTGCTTTTATTCGGAAGAACTATGTCCGTCGGCCTTCACCGGTTTACTAGAACTTCATGGAGCTCCTTTCCGGTAGCGTTCGCAGTTCCATATCCCGGAACAGGGAGTGACAGGTCACGGTTCATTACACTCTGCAGAGGTGTGTTGCTTTACCCATAAGAGATCTTAACCTTGTTGCCAACCAAGCACGTTACCCGTCCACACTTCCTTTGGTGTGAGGCCCGGTATAAGGTCTAGCCAATCATGTTCCTCCGCTACCTCGAACACCCACCCTTTGTTCCATGCCCCGACCCTGGGTCCTCGCCGGTCCCATTATTCCCATATATTTTAGGGTGGACCCCGACCACGACGACAGTCTGGGATCGAACCAAACTCCTTCGCCGGTAGCTGCAACCCATCATAGACCGCAATACCGTGGGGACTTAGGACTCCCCGGCCTCACCATCTTGCTCCTTCGGGCGACAAGTGTACTACGGACAATGCCGTGGGGACTTAGGACTCCCCAGCCTCACCGGCTTGCCCCCTTGGATTACAAGTGTACTACGGTAAAGCGCATCCGTTGATGAACGAGAGGTGGAAACACTTTTGACTACTCCGTCCCACTCCGGATCTTATGGTTAACACGGGTATTACGGCACAAGAATCACTGGCGACATTTGTTGTTTAATCCTAGATGGATATAAACCCTTGCAATGGAACCTCCACCATATCAACACAATCCATGGTTCCATTGCCCACCACATAGTCATATTCATAGTTATGAAAATAGTGGTTTTGGTTTTTATGCAATAGTAATAATCATAGTACTTTGCAAGTAATTTGATAAAGATACTCAAATGACATGTGCAAGTGATGAACTTGCCTTTCTTGACTGCAAGATTATGCAGGCAAGGTCTTCGATACGCAATAACTCCAAATTCTGAAATAGCATCATCGTCCGGTAAGGACGATGTTTAAAAGATTGGCAAAGATGCAATAATGCATAAATATGAGATGCAATCGCTCTAAACGTGACCTAACCCCGATGATTTAGGATTAGTGAGTTGTACTGATTAGTTTTAGGGTATGTTGCGCTTTTAGAGTGATTCACAAACAGGGTTCTTATTAGGGTTGATTACTTGGTATTACAAATAAGCAATGCAATATATCACAATAATAATATTACAAGCACACATCAAGGAGAATTGGTATAATCCTAACATGTATTGAACAGTGGTTGATTTAAGCACTATATGGCATGGTTAATGATTAATTATCATATACTTCAAAAGAATAACTTTTGAAGAACATGTTCTTTAATAAAGAACAAGTATGATAATTAGGGTTGTGGAGTTCTATGGTTTATTATGGTTTCATCCGAGTTTACGGAGTAAGTATTAGATGGATCCTAACAAGGTTGGGTTCATTAATAACTAGTGGTTTGTAAGATTAAGATAAGCCTAGGCATCCTAAGCGATTCGTTATACATGGTTGTTGTCAAGGTTGGTTTATCTTGCTAGTGATAGCTGGCTAGGGTTTATAGGTCCTTATAAGCAAGGTTGATGATGATTCCTTATTTTCTTCAAAAGAATATCTTTCGAAGAACATGCTTCTTAAATAATAAGAAGTATTACAATTAAGGTTGAGGTTGTGTAGGTTTTACTTTTGAATTCCTCAAGTAAAGATTAATTGGTTCCTATATAAGGTGGTTTATAAACATGTTACACTATTAGGGTTTAGGTGTATGGCAACTGATGCCAAATATTAAGTATGGTTGCTATGTAGAGTTAATCACAATGGTGTGATGCTAATTAGGGATAAATAAGGATGATGGCTTTGGTAATAGGATCTAGGGTTTACACTTGGTTGACCCTACTTGATTAGTTGGGTCTGATGAGGATGAACACATGGGATACTAATTAGTAGTGATAGGGTTCTACATTTTATGTGGACATAGATATGTCTTTAGTTACTAATTATGGCTCTATGGTAATGGAGTAACATGATCACATGTTCTAACCTAGGGTTTAGGTTAGAATTAAATTAAGGTTCACATGTAATAATGGAACTAGGGTGTGATGCATAATTGAATTAGGGTCTTAAAGTTCCACATAAAATTATAAGGCTGTGTTCTTTATTCAATATGGAACTAGAGTTTCCTAATCACCATATAGTTCTTAATTTGATAACTTTGTTATAAAGTTGAAGTTATTAATAACTTTAAATTAAAAATAATATTGGATTTGACTTTTTCTTATTTTTAAAGAATTAATAATTAAGACAATTATTAATTAGGGTTTAAATCCTCTTACTAAGGATTTAATAAGCTATAAGTAAAGGAAAATTAGTTTTAGTATTTTCCTGATTTACTTACTGGTTTTTATTAAATTTAGAATTTTTTCTTAATTATTGAATTTTAATTGAATTTAGAATACAAGAAAAGGTTTAAATAACAAGTATTAAACAATTAAATTTTTATTAAAAATAAAAATTTCATATTATATTTTTATTAAATAGAATTTATTTTTATGAACATTTTGATATGTCATTTATATTTTTCTGAGTTATAATAAATTTTATAAATTCTTGTAAATTTTCAGCAATTTATAGAATTTGAAATAGAATGAAAAACTACTAAACGTACCCGGCCAGATCTTACCCACAGTCACTGGCTAGTGGGCCAAGTTCCAGCGTGGCAGCCACGTTGGATCTGACCGCGGTCAAAATCGATGAGGTGGCTTGGAGGCCTACTGCCGGCGGGAGGTCGGCGACGGCGCCGCCGTTCCCGGGCTTGCGCGGCCTAACTAGCTATCCTACTCGAACCAGTACAACACCGTGAGCATTTTGGTACCAGCGCCGCCCGATAATGACCACCGGAGCATGGCCGGCGATGAACTTGCTGCGGCGGCGGAGACGGCCTCACGGCGCGAAGACGATGCAGGACACAATTAAAGGAGATGGGGGTACTGGGAGGACCACGAGCTCACCAGGAGCGTGTTGGTGTGGTCGGCGAGGCTCGGGAAGGTCTCTATCGACGGAGAACAGCGTCGACTGGTGTTTACCGGCGGTGAATTGAGGTCGCAATTCGAGGACCTCGAGGCTTCCCGGCAAGCGTGCGTCGATGAGAAGGTTGCTGGGGACGAGGCGAAGCTCCAGAGCTTCACGGTGGTGCTCGAGGTGGCTTTAATCGGTGACGACGAAGATGACCGGAGAGGCTAGGGTTTGCGAAATTGGGGAAAAGGAAGAACAGGTGCGAGGAGGGCTTTGGCCGAGTATTTATAGGGCTCCTGCGTTCGTCGATGGTCGCCCAGGTCAACAACGGCGGCCGGGACGTGGAGCTCGCCGTCGTGCTGGCGTCCTCACGCGCGCCGACGGTGGCCAAGACGAAGACGAGGACTTCGTCTACGGTATTATCCACGAAGAGGTATCGTGGCTGTGTTGGGCTGCGAAGTGGCGCTGGGCCATGGGCTGCTGCTGGGCTCGGTGGCCTTCCAGGTAAGTCAGGTGAGTCCTTTTCTCCTCTTTTCTTTTTCTGTTTTATTTCCTGTTTTCATTTTCTATTTTGTAATCTGTTTTAATTCACATTTGAATTCTTGTTTGTTTTGCAGGTGTTTATCAATTTGACTTCCATGAGGACTAATACAAGAGTCATTGTATCACTGTATTGTTTTTGAATACTCATTTCACATATGTGAGCTTATTCAAAATAGCAATTAGACATGTGTTTCTATTCTCATTTTAATTTCCTTTTTCTTATTTGTAATATAACTCCCTGTTGAATAATTAAAGTTGATTATTCATATTCCAAATGTTTTAGAAGTTATTATTAGGGCTTGGCTTCACATTTGAGGAATTGGTCAATTGCACATAATTTTATGTGAGCTCCAATGTATTAGGTTTTTATAGTTTCTCTCATAACCCCACTTATTAAGATTTGGTCTTGGTTCCAATGATAAGTGGTTGATCACCACTTGTGGGTTTTAATTATAGGACTTGGCACTAAATGTCTCTTATGTTCAACATTTGAAGCAAAAGATATAACTAGTGAACAATTATGGGGTTCTAATTATAATCACCTAATGACACATGTTTTGGAACTTGATTGTGGATTAGGTTTTAGTTGTGATCACCTATGTGATACACAAACTAGTTTTGGGACATAATCCTAGGTTGTAGATATGAGATGGCACCATATTGCATTGGCTAGGGTTTAATCTCACCTAACCATGATAAGATGGTTGCTTACTTAACATTTCATGTGCTTCTCTAATTTCTAAGGATTTGAGAATTGGTTTAATCTTCTACCAATTAACTACTATTATTATCCCCAACTTATCATTAAAGTAACTACCTTGGTTATAGTTCTTTTTATAGTTAACTTTGGTCATATGGATGGATGGTTTCTCACCATATAAAGTATAGAGTTTGACTCTAGAGGTTTTCTTAGGTTCTTTAATTGATGAATGCATGAAAAACAGATGTGATAGGATTCTACTTGTGATCACCAAGTGGTTCACAAGTAAAGGTTGGGATATAAGCCTAGGGTTGCTTACTAGTTACCTCCCTATGATTTCATGTGGTAAATAATATTTAATTATCCTATTAGGGTTTAACTTATCCTCACATACCTCAAGAGCATGATCATGGATTAGGCATGATCAACTGGTTCTTAATAACTCTACCTCAAATTCTTAGGGTTCATGATCATTACTCAATTTATAATGATCAAGGTTTGGCTTCCTAAGGATCTCTCATTAAATGGGGTTGTCACTTCCATGATCAAGCATTGTCTTGATCAATTAAGGTATATCACTTCTATTTTACTTTCTAGGATTGACTTGGTCATGGTTGTCTCACCAGTTTTATATCCCAGGAAAATGCCTGAGATATTCACTTAAAGTTCTCTCAAGAAATGATGGTTTAACCTTTTGGATATTTGGGTAGATCTCTCCCTTAAAACCAAGTGTTTCCTCAACTAACTTGAGTGTAACACCAGATCTTGATTCTCTTATATAGGAATGGATTATTATAGGGTTTATGGTGTACTCCCAAGATCTCAATAGGGCTTTAGTCTAGAACTCCACTTGGCTATCTTGTTTGAATTAATCTCCTCCTTACTTTATCAGTTCATGGATATGGTATTATTCCATGTGATGTTAGGTTGTCCCACCACTCCAAGGAAAATGGTTTACAACCTAACACTTTAGTTCAAAGGTTGCCCTTTATTCTAAAATAGACAGAGCAAGGATTAATTTAAGACATGGAAAATATAAGTCAAGAATAGTTTCTCCATTTTATTGTTACTTGAATTGCAATTGAATTGGTGTTCATATGTTATGTCAAGGATTACCATATTATAATCTTTTATAAGTTCAAGCAATTGTTCATTGAGTAAGGTGTTGTTGTGTTGATTATTAGTTCCATTTGATCTAACCCCTTAGATCAAATCATCTCTACCCAAAACAAGGTTTTAACAAAGTCACATTGAGGTTTATAGCGCTTGACTTGATGAGCTACTTCAATTCCACCAAGGTCAAGTGAAACTTCAATTACTATGACTGTTTTACTTTAAAGCGCGAAAATTCCCCAGATTTTCTATGCATGAATGCAATGCACACATCTGTTTCCTCTATTTTTGTAACCCCAATACCTGGGATATTACAGTCTCTACCCCTTAAACTAAACTTCGTCCTCGAAGTTTGAACTCTCTCACATTTCCGAAGTGTGGATCTGACTTGTGCAGACTACGACTTTTCTCGAACTCCGTATTGATCTTATTGGATATAATTGAATATATCCCTTGTCCAGATTCTTCCTGGAATCCTTTAGGATTTGTCTCTGAACCATGGTTCTTACTTTGAGTCTTTGATTTCTTCCAACTCTATAAGCTTATTTTCTTTCTTATTGAAGATTCAATGATTGGGACTTCTTCTTGTCCTAGCAGTCTTAATTGAGGACTAATTGGATAACATTCTCCTATTTGATAAAATAGGTCTTTGTTTTCCCTTACTATCAAAAGTGCAATAATGGTACTAAGTAAGGTACTTAACATGGAAATGATCTTATTCCTCTAAGAATGGATTGGACTCATTTAGTCCATCCAGACATGGTTTATAGTTGTTACCTATAACTATTTTGGGTTATTTAGGTTCCATGAAAGGAATCTTTCAAATAGACTTTAGTTTTGGTATGGTCAATCTCCTTCGGTCTTTGGCCTTCTTGAGCTATATTTGGTTTACTGTATTTTCTTCTTCCAACTGCATTAACATCAGCTGACTTGAGCTTTCGTACTTCTGAGTAAATATTACTCACTTTCTCAAGTTACAGTCCACTTCTTACTTCCTCGAGGTATAAACCTCGGCTTCTGGTTTGACATCCTTCTAAAAGTAGTGTTCAACAATCTTACGAAAATAAGATCGAACTTCCTCTCAGTTCAGACCTTCTGCTTCTATATAGCTTAAAGTATTGAGTTACTCTACATCCAACTCAATCTTTACTCTACCCCTTAAAGTTTGCTTAAGGTCTTCAACTCCTTTTCTTCCAACTATTAGACTTGTGATTTGAATATTGGTATAGGTCTTGTTCATAATTTATATTCCTCGAAGGTTTTGCGAAGAACTTTATGGTGTATCCACTCAATTGTGGACATCCAATGTGAATCCTTTGACTAAATGTTTATAGATCTAGCTATTTGGCTGACAAGATTTTTATTTGTTCACAAATTTTTGTTACAACTAATTAAATCGTGGACTATTCGTAATACCAACTGATACCATACCAGCTGTGGTTATTATACCAACTGTGGCTATTTGATATCTAAAATGGATTCTATTATAGGTTCTGATCAACTAGACGAGACGTCTTCTACTTTATCTCGCAGTATTGATATTATACCAATTGTGGTCTTCTGATATCGACTATGGTCTTCTTATGTCTGCTATGATTTCATATATCACCTTCCTTCATTCAGGGTTTATTTTGCAAGAAAACCACTAGGCGACACTATGATTATAGTATCCTAAGTGATTTCCCATGCATTCCCTCTTCTATGTTGACTATGGATCTGCTTCAGTTCACCATAATCATTACATTTCTCACCTTCATGCTTCTTTCGTACAAAAGTACTCCTCTGTTGAGGTAAGCATGAGTTTCCGATTGTACTTCATTCAGAGTATTGTGGTTACATCCCACAACTTTACTTCCTTTTTCTGATGAACCTTCATCATGTCTTCGGAATCTTCAGAATTCGTCACTTCCTCACACGAATACCATTACCCTCTAGATCTATAGCATTAAGTAAGAACTTGATATTGCAACATGCATTTGCATATCGAAGTCAAACTTCATGTATGGATCTAGTCAAACAATGAAAATCCAATAAAATCCAAGAAGATTCAGCTTTGTGTATATAATACACACCATCATAAGCCTGAATATAATAGTTGAGTAGGACATCTCTAAACATCAGGCTCTGATGTGTAGTATATAACACCACATAGGATAGGTTTATTTCGTGATACTTAGCACGAATAGGTGGATTCTACTATTTGTCTCAACCTTTACCTTAATTGCACATTTGCAATGAGATAAACTTGAAACAAAGTGGTCTAGGATAGTTAAGGTTAACCTAATTTTCTTTGGAAGTACTAACAAAACTAGGAATATGCCCGTGCGTTGCTACGGATTAATTTTTCACGACTATTAGATTTGTGCCATCACTAACGGATTTGTGTCATCATTGTCCTCCTTCCGCCCCTTCGATGTCGCCCTCCATCCATACTCAATTGGCACAGAGTCGATGATCAACTAAGCAAGCCTCATGCCATTGTGACATAATGAATTTGATGAATTTGAACCAATCTTATGCTTCACTTCAAAATTCACAAAATTTTATGTGGTGTATATGAAAATAAAGGAATGACCACCTCTTTGACAGAGCCTTATGAAATCAACATCAATGCTCAAGCTATTCTCATGATAGCTTGGATCGAACATATATTAAATCATATCTCCTTCTCAACTATTTTCATTGTGATTACGATTCATTTGATAACCTTATTAGTTCATGAACTTGGGGGGATTACGTGATTCGTCAGAAAAAGGAATGATAGTTACTTTTTTCTCTATATCAGGATTCCTAGTTTCTCGCTGGCTTCTTAGGGACATTTTCCATCTCCAACGATCAATTTTTTTCTGGAATCAGAACAATAAATTATCTCCAGGATCATAGAAAGCCAATGATTTTTCATATAGTTAATCTATTTGTTTTTAGAAATCTGTGGACAACCTGAATAGCTAAATCAAAGCAGACCCAAGCAATTGTGCGCTCGCGTGGCCGAGGAAATTTGAGCATACCTACTGTAGGAGATCATGGCCAGATTTTGCTGATAGGTCCATGCGAAGTCAGAAGGCAGTACCTAGCAACAAACGGTAGCCTCCATCACATGAGAATCATATGCAGTCTAGAGGAAAACGTAGGAGTCCTTTGCCCTGTAGTGCCGCACAAGCTCGGGCACGGTCGTGCTCTTCTACCACGCCTCGCCATGGCAGCCGATGATCATTGGTGTGAGCACTGAGCATCTTTGTCGACGCGTCTGTCCGGAAGAAGCAGGCCACGGGGATCCTGGGCGCGGCTGGGCACCACGCCAATGACCACCACGCGGTGCTCCAATCTCCTGAAGGCACCGCCGGGCGCCGGCACATTCAACCACACCGCAGGCTGCTTGCTGCTGTCGTCCAGTTGGACGACAAGGGCCGGCAGGCCGCCGATGGCGTCGTAGAGGACAGGAGTACGGTGAGGAACATGGGGTTAGTGGGTCAGAGTGCTGGGTGATGCCCAGGGTGAGCTGCAGCTCCTGACACGCCTGACGCCTGGTGCCCCGCCACGGTCAGCTCGTCCAGGAACTCCTGCTGCACGTACCTCGAGTTCAGGCGGAGCACCTCCGACAGCAGGTCGAAGAGCCTGCGCCCCCGGAGACCCCATCGAGAGTCCCGCGCTCAGCTTAGCACCTACTCAGCGCGAGGAGCTGCTGACGGCTATAGGGCACGAGCAGATGGAGGCCAGGCGCGCAGTCCGCCGGCGGCGGCGTGCGCGCGGTGCCGCTGACGGTGAAGAGCGGCGTGCTGGATTGGCGCCCCATCCACCGCGTCGGCGGGTGGACGCGCTAGAACTCTGAACTTGCCCCTGCAGGAGTCGGCCGCGCGCGATGCTGGTGGTGGGGCCTCGGGCGGCCGTGCGGGATGCAAGGGATGAGGGAGGCGCCGTTCGATTCGAGCGGTCGTGTATCTCGTCGCAGACCTTGTCAGTGTCAGCGTCCATGAGGGCAGGACCTGTCCTTGGTGATCTAGAGGCCCCGGGAACCGATCTAGGCCGACCTTGGTGATCCCCGACATGGCCACGCTCCTACTGCGTACATCTCTACAACCAAGCATCAGGTTCTTCCCCTCCCTGATCCTGATCTAAGGCTAAAACGTCAAGGGTATGTCATCAGGATCAGCACTTGGAGAGTTGGAGTCCTATTGGACTGTGCGAACGGGGGAAATGTCGCGTCGATGGAGAATAGACGACCGCTCTCTTTTTTCCTAATTGTTGTATTTTAATTTGCGGATGGCAATGGTGGGTAATTTCTCTCTATGTTCAGGGGTAAATCGGTCATATAGCGATGACCTACCACGGTTGCATTGCAATTTAATAGTAAAGATAGTATACCATATATACGTGCTATCGAGGACTACTTCCTATGATACATTTAGTTCTAACATGGGTACTCTGAACACATCCTATGGAAATATAACTCCTATACTTCCAAGTGTTTATATTATCATAAGACTATGGTCATGATGTGCTTGGCACACTTCCCATGGTTTTGGAACACATTTCTTACACTATTGTTTAGCACTTGGCTTCTTATTGTACTCTTCCTATATACTTTAGATGTTTATCACATAATGATCCCCAGATGAATCATATATAATTACTACCTCTACTTTGTGAGTGGACATGTTTTATTTCTATCTCTCTTCCTTACTTCCCATGATTGACTCATCATGGTCTATACTACCTTAAATAAATTATATTTTTCATTTACTATCAGTTGTTTTTCAAGTTTAGATAATTTACTTACTCATTACTTATCTTGGTCTACATCTTCTATTAGGATATCTTAATTATCTTTATCACTTGATATTACTCCTATTACAGGTCTGGATAACTTCTACTTAATCATAACATATGTTGGTATACATCTTCCAATAGGATATCTTCCTTATGGTTGAATCCTCTCTTTGGACTACCATGTATTGTATACCAACTATGGTCTACTCATCTATAGTTTTAAGGACTGAATGATGTGCTACATATTTGGGATTAGCTAACTAACTTCACTTAAGAAAGGTAGGTAAGAAAAATTGACTCAAGTGTGTCAGGATTATTCTCAAGTGAATATCCATCTCAAGTCATAAGAATAGTTGGTTTACCTAAGACAACTACCTATAGACACTACCAATCCTATAGGTCTCCTTTAAAGGGTTTTAATCCTAGGGTCAAAGCATTGGCTCTGATACCAACTGTGGTGACCCGGCATACCACTGCATGGTGTAGTATGCAAGTCTGATATAACACCAATGAAACACCGTTCCACTAGTATTATATCGCTCAGAGTGGTACAACAGAAACATATGCGGGTCCAAGTCATGTCTATAGAATTACAATATTGACTCTGTTACATAAGATCATCACAGCCTCCTACTTTACAATGAGGTCAAACTGCAAATAACTCCAGAAGAACGACTCGTAGACTAGTCTTATCACGAACTCTATTTGTAGAGTATTTAACTAGCTACGAGAGGCTATGAATAGATTCTAGCTAAATAGGAGCTAAGTTTAGGAAGCTAGTTCCTTTCTATTGCTAATCTAGGTTTCTCCTTGTTGGATGTGGTATCCGCCTCTTCGACGGGTTCCTGTCCCTTGAAGTAGTCGTTGACTCCTCGGCCTTCGAGTTGCACTGTAGATCCTCCTTCGATGCCTCCATATCTAAGCAGGGGATTTAAGAGTGGGATGAGTACGAGCGTACTCAACGAGTTCATTGTAGGAAAGAGGTGTTTAATGCACTAGCTACAGCATTAGACCAGAAAGTCTAATACCAATGCAGGTTTTCATAACCATTTCTTCAAAAGGTTGCTTTTATTCAGAAGAACTATGTCCGTCAGCCTTCACCGGTTTACTAGAACTTCATGGAGCTCCTTTCCGGCGGCGTTCGCAGTTCCATATCCCGGAACGAGGAGTGACAGGTCACGGTTCATTACACTCTGCAGAGGTGTGTTGCTTTACCCATAAGAGATCTTAACCTTGTTGCCAACCGAGCACGTTACCCGTCCACACTTCCTTTGGTGTGAGGCCCGGTATAAGGTCTAGCCAATCATGTTCCTCCGCTACCTCGAACACCCACCCTTTGTTGCATGCCCCAACCCTGGGTCCTCGCCGGTCCCATTATTCCCATATATTTCAGGGTGGACCCCGACCACGACGACGATGCCTGGGATCGAACCAAACTCCTTCGCCGGTAGCTGCAACCCATCATAGACCGCAATACCGTGGGGACTTAGGACTCCCCAGCCTCACCCGACTTGCTCCTTCGGGCGACAAGTGTACTACGGACAATGCTGTGGGGACTTAGGACTCCCCAGCCTCACCAGGCTTGCCCCCTTGGATTACAAGTGTACTACGGTAAAGCGCATCCGTTGATGAACGAGAGGTGGAAACACTTTTGACTACTCCGTCCCACTCCGGATCTTATGGTTAACACGGGTATTACGACACAAGAATCACTGGCGACATTTGTTGTTTAATCCTAGATGGATATAAACCCTTGCAATGGAACCTCCACCATATCAACACAATCCATGGTTCCATTGCCCACCACATAGTCATATTCATAGTTATGAAAATAGTGGTTTTGGTTTTTATGCAATAGTGATAATCATAGTACTTTGCAAGTAATTTGATAAAGATACTCAAATGACATGTGCAAGTGATGAACTTGCCTTTCTTGACTGCAAGATTATGCAGGCAAGGTCTTCGATACGCAATAACTCCAAATTCTGAAATGGCATCATCGTCCGGTAAGGACGATGTTTAAAAGATTGGCAAAGATGCAATAATGCATAAATATGAGATGCAATCGCTCTAAACGTGACCTAACCCCGATGATTTAGGATTAGTGAGTTGTACTGATTAGTTTTAGGGTATGTTGCGCTTTTAGAGTGATTCACAAACAGGGTTCTTATTAGGGTTGATTACTTGATATTACAAATAAGCAATGCAATATATCACAATAATAATATTACAACCACACATCAAGGAGAATTGGTATAATCCTAACATGTATTGAACAGTGGTTGATTTAAGCACTATATGGCATGGTTAATGATTAATTATCATATACTTCAAAAGAATAACTTTTGAAGAACATGTTCTTTAATAAAGAACAAGTATGATAATTAGGGTTGTGGAGTTCTATGGTTTATTATGGTTTCATCCAGTTTCTGGAGTAAGTATTAGATGGATCCTAAAAAGGTTGGGTTCATTAATAACTAGTGGTTTGTAAGATTAAGATAAGCCTAGGCATCCTAAGCGATTCGTTATACATGGTTGTTGTCAAGGTTGGTTTATCTTGCTAGTGATAGCTGGCTAGGGTTTATAGGTCCTTATAAGCAGGGTTGATGATGATTCCTTATTTTCTTCAAAAGAATATCTTTCGAAGAACATACTTCTTAAATAATAAGAAGTATTACAATTAAGGTTGAGGTTGTGTAGGTTTTACTTTTGAATTCCTCAAGTAAAGATTAATTGGTTCCTATATAAGGTGGTTTATAAACATGCTACACTATTAGGGTTTAGGTGTATGGCAATTGATGCCAAATATTAAGTATGGTTGCTATGTAGAGTTAATCACAATGGTGTGATGCTAATTAGGGATAAATAAGGATGATGGCTTTGGTAATAGGATCTAGGGTTTACACTTGGTTGACCCTACTTGATTAGTTGGGTCTGATGAGGATGAACACATGGGATACTAATTAGTAGTGATAGGGTTCTACATTTTATGTGGACATAGATATGTCTTTAGTTACTAATTATGGCTCTATGGTAATGGAGTAACATGATCACATGTTCTAACCTAGGGTTTAGGTTAGAATTAAATTAAGGTTCACATGTAATAATGGAACTAGGGTGTGATGCATAATTGAATTAGGGTCTTAAAGTTCCACATAAAATTATAAGGTTGTGTTCTTTATTCAATATGGAACTAGGGTTTCCTAATCACCATATAGTTCTTAATTTGATAACTTTGTTATAAAGTTGAAGTTATTAATAACTTTAAATTAAAAATAATATTGGATTTGACTTTTTCTTATTTTTAAAGAATTAATAATTAAGACAATTATTAATTAGGGTTTAAATCCTCTTACTAAGGATTTAATAAGCTATAAGTAAAGGAAAATTAATTTTAGTATTTTCCTGATTTACTTACTGGTTTTTATTAAATTTAGAAGTTTTTCTTAATTATTGAATTTTAATTGAATTTAGAATACAAGAAAAGGTTTAAATAAAAATTATTAAACAATTAAATTTTTATTAAAAATAAAAATTTCATATTATATTTTTATTAAATAGAATTTATTTTTATGAACATTTTGATATGTCATTTATATTTTTCTGAGTTATAATGAAATTTATAAATTCTTGTAAAATTTCAGCAATTTATAGAATTTGAAATAGAATGAAAAACTACTAAACGTACCCGGCCAGATCTTACCCACAGTCACTGGCTAGTGGGCCAAGTTCCAGCGTGGCAGCCATGTTGGATCTGACCGCGGTCAAAATCGATGAGGTGGCTTGGAGGCCTACTGCCGGCGGGAGGTCGGCGACGACGCCGCCGTTCCCGGGCTTGCGCGGCCTAACTAGCTATCCTACTCGAACCAGTACAACACCGTGAGCATTTTGGTACCAGCGCCGCCCGCTAATGACCACCGGAGCATGGCCGGCGATGAACTTGCTGCGGCGGCGGAGACGGCCTCACGGCGCGAAGACGATGCAGGACACAATTAAAGGAGATGGGGGGTACTGGGAGGACCACGAGCTCACCAGGAGCGTGTTGGTGTGGTCGGCGAGGCTCGGGAAGGTCTCTATCGACGGAGAACGGCGTCGACTGGTGGTTACCGGCGGGGAATTGAGGTCGCAATTCGAGGACCTCGAGGCTTCCCGGCAAGCGTGTGTCGACGAGAAGGTTGCTGGGGACGAGGCGAAGCTCCAGAGCTTCACGGCGGTGCTCGAGGTGGCTTTAATCGGTGACGACGAAGATGACCGGAGCGGCTAGGGTTTGCGAAATTGGGGAAAAGGAAGAACATGTGCGAGGAGGGCTTCGGCCGAGTATTTATAGGGCTCCTGCGTTCGTCGATGGTCGCCCAGGTCAACAACGGCGGCCGGGACGTGGAGCTCGCCGTCGTGCTGGCGTCCTCACGCGCGTCTACGGTGGCCAAGACGAAGACGAGGACTTCGTCTACGGTATTATCCACGAAGAGGTATCGTGGCTGTGTTGGGCTGCGAAGTGGCACTGGGCCATGGGCTGCTGCTGGGCTCGGTGGCCTTCCAGGTAAGTCAGGTGAGTCCTTTTCTCCTCTTTTCTTTTTCTGTTTTATTTCCTGTTTTCATTTTCTATTTTGTAATCTGTTTTAATTCACATTTGAATTCTTGTTTGTTTTGCAGGTGTTTATCAATTTGACTTCCATGAGGACTAATACAAGAGTCATTGTATTACTGTATTGTTTTTGAATACTCATTTCACATATGTGAGCTTATTCAAAATAGCAATTAGACATGTGTTTCTATTCTCATTTTAATTTCCTTTTTCTTATTTGTAATATAACTCCCTGTTGAATAATTAAAGTTGATTATTCATATTCCAAATGTTTTAGAAGTTATTATTAGGTCTTGGCTTCACATTTGAGGAATTGGTCAATTGCACATAATTTTATGTGAGCTCCAATGTATTAGGTTTTTATAGTTTCTCTCATAACCCCACTTATTAAGATTTGGTCTTGGTTCCAATGATAAGTGGTTGATCACCACTTGTGGGTTTTAATTATAGGACTTGGCACTAAATGTCTCTTATGTTCAACATTTGAAGCAAAAGATATAACTAGTAAACAATTATGGGGTTCTAATTATAATCACCTAATGACACATGTTTTGGAACTTGATTGTGGCTTAGGTTTTAGTTGTGATCACCTATGTGATACACAAACTAGTTTTGGGACATAATCCTAGGTTGTAGATATGAGATGGCACCATATTGCATTGGCTAGGGTTTAATCTCACCTAACCATGATAAGATGGTTGCTTACTTAACATTTCATGTGCTTCTCTAATTTCTAAGGATTTGAGAATTGGTTTAATCTTCTACCAATTAACTACTATTATTATCCCCAACTTATCATTAAAGTAACTACCTTGGTTATAGTTCTTTTTATAGTTAACTTTGGTCATATGGATGGATGGTTTCTCACCATATAAAGTATAGAGTTTGACTCTAGAGGTTTTCTTAGGTTCTTTAATTGATGAATGCATGAAAAACAGATGTGATAGGATTCTACTTGTGATCACCAAGTGGTTCACAAGTAAAGGTTGGGATATAAGCCTAGGGTTGCTTACTAGTTACCTCCCTATGATTTCATGTGGTAAATAATATTTACTTATCCTATTAGGGTTTAACTTATCCTCACATACCTCAAGAGCATGATCATGGATTAGGCATGATCAACTGGTTCTTAATAACTCTACCTCAAATTCTTAGGGTTCATGATCATTACTCAATTTATAATGATCAAGGTTTGGCTTCCTAAGGATCTCTCATTAAATGGGGTTGTCACTTCCATGATCAAGCATTGTCTTGATCAATTAAGGTATATCACTTCTATTTTACTTTCTAGGATTGACTTGGTCATGGTTGTCTCACTGAGTTTTATATCCCAGGAAAATGCCTGAGATATTCACTTAAAGTTCTCTCAAGAAATGATGGTTTAACCTTTTGGATATTTGGGTAGATCTCTCCCTTAAAACAAAGTGTTTCCTCAACTAACTTGAGTGTAACACCAGATCTTGAGCTCTCTTATATAGGAATGGATTATTATAGGGTTTATGGTGTACTCCCAAGATCTCAATAGGGCTTTAGTCTAGAACTCCACTTGGCTATCTTGGTTGAATTAATCTCCTCCTTACTTTATCAGTTCATGGATATGGTATTATTCCATGTGATGTTAGGTTGTCCCACCACTCCAAGGAAAATGGTTTACAACCTAACACTTTAGTTCAAAGGTTGCCCTTTATTCTAAAATAGACAGAGCAAGGATTAATTTAAGACATGGAAAATATAAGTCAAGAATAGTTTCTCCATTTTATTGTTACTTGAATTGCAATTGAATTGGTGTTCATATGTTATGTCAAGGATTACCATATTATAATATTTTATAAGTTCAAGCAATTGTTCATTGAGTAAGGTGTTGTTGTGTTGATTATTAGTTCCATTTGATCTAACCCTTAGATCAAATCATCTCTACCCAAAACAAGGTTTTAACAAAGTCACATTGAGGTTTATAGCGCTTGACTTGATGAGCTACTTCAATTCCACCAAGGTCAAGTGAAACTTCAGTCATCGTGATCTGTTTTACTTTAAAGCGCGAAAATTCCCCAGATTTTCTATGCATGAATGCAATGCACACATCTGTTTCCTCTATTTTTGTAACCCCAATACCTAGGATATTACAATCAGGCAACTGTTTTAAATCAAAAACAAGATCTTCCTCTGGTGGTGGTGTTGTACCTAAATCTTCAACCGGCAAGTCATGTTTAAGAATAGGTTGACGAAGGAAAATTTCATCAAGCTCATTCCTTTCTTCCCTAAAGACTTCACTCTCACTATCCTCCAAATGTTGCTGGAAAGGATTATTAGGAGCAAGAGCAATAGACGCACACTGTTCAACTCTAAAATCATTATTAGGCAAATCAGCTTTATAAGAAGTTTTGGCAAATTTAGAGAAATTAAACACATAAGATTCACCAGCAAATTTAGTTACAATTTTTTCCTTCTTGCAATCTATAACAGCTCCACAAGTATTTAGAAAAGGTCTACCAAAAATAATAGGACAAGACTTACTAGCAGCAGAACCAAGTACCAAAAAGTCAGCAGGATATTTAATCTTACCACATAGAACTTCCACATCTCGAACAATACCAATAGGAGAGATAGTTTCTCTATTAGCTAGCCGAATAACCACATCAATATCTTCAAGTTCACAAGAACCAATTTCATGCATGATCTCCGTATAAAGCTCATAAGGAATGGCACTAATACTTGCACCAATGTCGCATAAACCATAATAACAATGATCACCAATTCTAACAGAGAGCATAGGAACACTGGCTTTCCTAAACTTATTAGGATGCGAAAAAATATTAGAAGCATCTTCACAGAAAATAATATGACCATCTTCTACATTTTCAGTCACAAGATCCTTAATTATTGCAATAGCAGGTTCAACCTTTATTTGTTCTTCAGGTTCTATAGGTTTCTTTGCACTTTTATTAACCGCACTAGTTATAACAGAATACTCCTTCATTTTAGCAGGGAAAGGCGTTTTTTCAATATAAGCTTCAGGAAGAATATGATCAACAGTTTCAATTACAGCACATTTATTTATAGATGAATCAGTTTTATCTTTGTACGGTTCATGATACTTATCAAAATTCTTCCTAGGCAATTCAAAATGAGAGGCAAAAGCTTTATAAAAATTTTCAACAACTTGAGGGTGAAGACCATAAGTAGCACTCATATTACGAAATTTATCAGTATCCATAAAAATTTCAATGCATTTATAATCATAGTTTATACCTGACTCTCTATCTTTGTCGTTCTCCCATCCTGAATCCGATCAAGAAGGTCCCTTTTAAACTCTTCTTTGTTGCGTGTAAATGATCCAGAACAAGTAGTATCTAGCAAGGTTTTATCTTGAAAAGAAAGTCTTGCATAGAAATTGTCAATGATGATATTACCAGGAAGCTCATGAATGGGGCATTTGAGCATTAAAGACTTCAATCTCCCCCATGCTTGGGCAATACTCTCTCCATCATGAGGCCAGAAATTATATATGCGGTTCTGGTCTTTGTGAATTTCACTTGGAGGATAGAATTTAGAATAAAATAAAGGCACAATATCCTCCCAATCAAGAGAATCCCTATTCTTCAGCAATTTATACCAATGCGCTGCTTTACCAGACAGCGATATAGAGAATAGTTTCTTCCTAACTTCATCCATAGCAATACCTGCACATTTGAATAACCCGCATAATTCATGTAAAAACAGTAAATGATCTCCAGGATGGACAGTTCCATCCCCTTCATAGCGGTTATCCACAACACGTTCAATAATTTTCATAGATATTTTGTATGGAACCTCTTTCTCACCTGGCGCCTCATCCACTACCTTTGCAGTAGTAGTAGATTTTACAAATAGGAATTCAAGAGGAGATCTCTCCATAATGAATTATAGCAGCAGGCAGAAATAAAATCAGCACGTACAGTAAAGGTTTCCCTTACCAATTCCACTTACCAATAGCGCTTCACTCCCGGGCAACGGCGCCAGAAAATAGTATTGATGACCCACAAGTATAGGGGTGTATCGTAGTACTTTCGATAAATAAGAGTGTCGAACCCAACGAGGAGCAGAAGGTGTTGACAAGCAGTTTCAATGAAGGATTCACTGTAAATGCTCACAGACAAGTATTCAGGGGGTTTTAATATAGCAGATGAATAAAGTACAAGTAAGTAAAATACGAGAGTAATAATTGCAGCGAGTGGCACAATCCTTTTTAGCACAAAGGACAAGCCGGTTTGTTTACTTATAATGACCAAACGTTCTTGAGGACACACGGGAATTTAGTCTAGTGCTTTCGCTTCATATAATTGATTAATCTTCATTGTTTTGATAAGTGTTGTGTGGGTGAACCTATGCTAATGTACCGCCCTTCCTAGGACTAATACATACTTGTGATTATACCCCTTGCAAGCATCCGCAACTACAAGAAAGTAATTAAGATAAATCTAACCACAGCCTTAAACCCTGAGATCCTGCTATCCCTCCTGCATCGATATACCAACGGGGGTTCAGGTTGCTGTCACTCCGGCAACTCCACAATTAGCAAACGAATACAAGATGTATTCCCCTAGGCCCATAAAGGTGAAGTATCATGTAGTCGACGTTCACATGACACTGATGGCGTGTATTTCACACGTTCGTTGGGCAACCCCAAGAGGAAGGTATGATGCGCACAGCAGCAAGTTTTCCCTCAGAAAGAAACCAAGGTTTATCGAACCAGGAGGAGCCAAGAAGCACGTTGAAGGTTGATGGCGGCGGGATGTAGTGCGGCGCAACACCGGGGATTCCGGCGCCAACGTGGAACCCGCACAACACAACCAAAGTACTTTGCCCCAACGAAACAAGTGAGGTTGTCAATCTCACCGGCTTGCTGTAACAAAGGATTAACCGTATTGTGTGGAAGATGATTGTTTGCAGAGAAAATAGTAAAAACAAGTATTGCAGACAGATTTGTATTTCAAGTATTAAAAGAATGGACCGGGGTCCACAGTTCACTAGAGGTGTCTCTCCCATAAGATAAAAGCATGTTGGGTGAACAAATTACGGTCGGGCAATTGACAAATAGAGAGGGCATAACAATGCACATACATGACATGATAAGTATAGTGAGATTTAATTGGGCATTACGACAAAGTACATAGACCGCCATCCAACCGCATCTATGCCTAAAAAGTCCACCTTCGAGTTATCGTCCGAACCCCTTCCAAGTATTAAGTTGCAAAGCAACGGACAATTGCATTAAGTATGGTGCGTAATGTAATCAACAACTACATCCTCTGGACATAGCGCCAATGTTTTATCCCTAGTGGCAACAGACACAACACAACCTTAGAACTTTCGTCACTCGTCCCGGTATCAATGCAGGCATGAACCCACTATCGAGCATAAATACTCCCTCTTGGAGTTAAAAGTAAAAACTTGGCCAGAGCCTCTACTAGTAACGGAGAGCATGTAAGATCATAAACAACACATATGTAATAACTTGATAATTAACATGACATGGTATTCTCTATCCATCGGATCCCGACAAACACAACATAGAGTATTACAGATAGATGATCTTGATCATGTTAGGCAGCTCACAAGATCCAACAATGAAGCACAATGAGGAGAAGACAACCATCTAGCTACCGCTATGGACCCATAGTCCAGGGGTGAACTACTCACTCATCACTCCGGAGGCGACCATGGCGGTGTAGAGTCCTCCGGGAGATGAATCCCTCTCCGGCAGGGTGCCGGAGGAGATCTCCAGAATCCCCCGAGATGGGATCGGCGGCGGCGGCGTCTCAGTAAGGTTTTCCGTATCGTGGTTTTTCGCCTCAGGGGTTTCGCGACGAAGGCTTTAAGTAGGCGGAAGGGCAGAGTCGGGGGGTGTCAACACCCGGATTTTTAAGTCCAGATGCCTGTTATGCCATACATCGCAATCCCAGGAATATTGTTGTTGCGAGACATAACAGTTGAATATCATAAGTCATCATTCATTACATATCATAGTCGTCTTACAAATAGATCACATGATCCAATATTACAATAATAGTTGAACTATTGTTTCATCACACATCACAAATACATAGCGGAAGCGTAAAGATAAGGGACTCTCTAGTCCACAGGCCAACGCTTGACGTCGGGAGTAGTCCTAGTTGTCGTAGACGTCCCGCTGTTCATCCTCTTCGTACCGCTCGCTCCTCTTCATAGTCCGGCCATTTGAATAGCCAGGGACAAAGCCGTGAGTACTTTAAAGTACTCGCAAACTAATACTAATGTAATTACTAACATTTCTGGTAAGGGGGTGCTAAGCTCTAGTTTCTTTTGCATAAAGCCAATTTTAGTTCACAAGTATTTGAAGTAAAAACTCTTCATGTGCTAACTAACTCAAGTGGGAACATTAGTGTCATTCCCACAACTCTGTTGTGATTCAAGTCAAAGTCACCAATTCAAGTTCAAATCACAAGTCACCCTTCACATGTCACATTTTGAAAATGGTCTGATGACGGAACAGTATGGCCTTTCCAACCGTCCATAACCGTGGACACGGCTATTCGAATAGTTCTACACTCGCGGAGGTCGTACACTTGTGCCACAACATTTGCAATAATCCGTCGGGGTTAATCGGCCCTGATTTACCACACTCCGTGTGCGGACTACCAACCATAACCTTTCACTTACATACCCTAGTATAGGCATCTCTCCCCATGAGCTTGGCCTCCCAGATGAAGACAAACCGTCAGCTCGGGAACCGCACAGGCTTGGGCCGGACATTCACCTCATATTCACGTCATATCACATCATTTCATATCTCTTGGGAGGCAGCCCTTGGCATAACCCCGATGACGCTTGTTTAGAGGGAACCCATACTAAGATACATAAACTTCCAGCTAAGCCCTTACCCATAATCGAGTATTGTGGGGGTACTTGCAAAATTGGAATGGTATCGCATCCGAACCCAACCATCAGCTTTGGTAAAATTCACCAAGTCATTCACAAGTCATGTTCACCTTCAAAATCTTTCAATAGAATGACTCATCATTCCAAGGTTTTTCAAAGTCATTTCACACACACAAATTCCCATCTAGAATAGCCAATTTCAATTTAGCACTAGCAGCTAGGTATGAGGGGTGCGAAGTAATTTGCTTTGCTTGTAGGCTAACTTTGATACTCTTGTACTAATCCAATACTAACCCAGTGAATCATGAATCAAAAGGTACTTTGATAAAACAAAAGTAAATAAAGCTTGTAAGGTAAAACTCGGGACATAGGATCATAAGCATAAATTAAAGGGAGTAATGCCTTGCTCATGATGAGCTTTGCACTCGCAAGAGTATTATCTTGCAATAATAGAACTTGCACAGGTGTTAGCTTGCAAGAGTATAGCTTGCCTTGGTGGTTGAGGTGATCAAAGTGGTCTTCTTCTCCTTGAAAGTAGACTTCCTCCTCCTCTTGATACTCCTCGGTACTAGCGTCTAAAATACGAAATACGGGGTACAATCACCAAACAATTCATTGGCTATTCTAAAGATCACATGTATTCACACAAACTATTCTATTCACACAATTAATACAATTTGGTGCATTGGTGGTCTTGCTTGAAAAAAAAAATAATTTCCTCTCATTTCATATGTAAATGATAGTTTCCATATAGTTCTTGAGGAATAATTTCCTCTCATTGAATCTTCGTTAAGATTTAATTTCTCAAACAATCACTCATGAATTCAGGTTGTCCTAAGTCAACCATTCATCATCATCATTTGAGAAAATGATTTAAATGAGGCAGAGATACCTCATACTATTTAACACTTCTACAAATGATTTAAAATCTCCAAATATTTCATATGAGAGCATTTGACCAGGGGTCCAAACTTCATATGAAAGTACATGGGACAAGATTTAAATGAAGTGAAACACTTCATATGCTTTACACAAATTGAACTAGCATCACACATTACTATTAAGTGGGTAGATGTGTTGTTTTTCTTATTTAAGAAAAAATAATTTCCTCTTATACTAATTAAGGTGTTACTTTTAATTGCTTAGAGAAATAATTTCCTCTCATTATCTTATTAAGATTTAATTTCTCTTATGAATAAGATATGACCTAGATTGACCAAAGTCAACCTCTTCATACTTATCATCCGAGAATATGATTTAAATGAGGTTCCATACCTCATGCAATTTAATACTAACATGGTAGTGATTTAATGTCACCAAATAACTCAATATGAGATTTTATAGACCATGGTCACTACCTCATGTTGAATTACTTGAGACCAAGATTTAAATGGGAGGAATACCTCTCATATGATTTAACACATAGTTGTAACTAAGTTAACAACTACTATTGAGGTGAGTTAATATCATCAACAATTCATATGAGACATATATGACCAGAGTCTCTACCTCATATTGAATTGTTCATGACAAGATTTAAATGAGAGAAAAACTCCCAAGTGATTTATTAATAGTTTTGGACAATATCTTTGACTAGAAATAGCCACATAATCCTTTAATTAAGCTAGGCCATGATCATTCAAAGTAAGCATGGCATATTGTTGCAGAAACAATTAGTGTAAGTCAAAAGTGAGCTATGAGAGTTGGAATTACTTAAATAACTATTTTGGTTGATTTTTAATAATTATTTGAATACTGAAAAGTCTATGACTTGTTATTTTTGTCACATTAATTCTACACAAGAATTTGAAGTGGGACCAGTGGGGTTGGATAGATCTTTTTACAAGCTTTCCAGCAATGTTAAATTCATCAAATTTGGTTGGGTAGATTTGAAACTATTCAATTTCTAGCACAGGACCAGTTTGTATTTTACAGATTTGAAAATAAATCCAATTCAAATGTTTGGGCTTGCGCGGAAAGGAAATGGGCCAAAACGAGGGAAACTAACTGGGCTGGCCCAGGTAACGTTTTCAACACGCCACGGGCCAACTGACAAAGGGGCCCGCACGTCAGTGACTTACTCTTACCGAAACGGTACCGGTGATCGTGACCGGTTGGATTAGATGGTGATCCGACGGTCGCACGTCGTCGTCATCGTCGGGGAGAAGGGAGGTGCTGGAACGGCGGGGTAGGGGGTCGGCGGCGAGCTGAGGCTCCGGCGAGGATCTGCGTTGACGCGAGGCGAGGTTGTCGTCGACGGCGAGTGCGCCGGTACCAACGGCTTCGCTTGAGGTGGCCCGAATCGACGCCGGCGAGATGAGGTATCGGCGGGCTCCGGCGGCTAAATTGGGGAGCTCCGTGAGGAATCGAGAAGGGGAAATGGTCGAGGAGGTCGAGGGAAGAGTGGGGATGCCGCTGGTGTGCTTGGATGGCTGAGGGGAGCTCGGTATTTATAGAGGGGCGAATGGCCGTGGGGCGCGGGCGAGGTCAACGGCGAGGTCGTCGTTCCGTGGCGACGAAGGAGCGAGGAAGGTGCGCAGGAGGTAGGCGACGTCCACGGCGGTCCTTGGGGCATTAATGGCGCGGTACGGCGAGGTGTACGATGGTCGGGTGATGGCGCGCATCGGCGCGGCCGAGGCGGGATTGCGGCGTCATCTCCGGCGGCGGCGGGCAGGGGTTGCGATCTTGCGCGTGTCTGGCGGGATTGTGCTGTACTGGCGATGCTCCACGCGTCGAGAGAGGGTCCAGGGCGGGCGCGAGGTGGCCGTGCTGCGCGTGTCCAGTGCGCGTCCTTGGGCGTCCTTGGGCGTACCCGCGCGACGTCATCGGCATGGTCTGGGTGATCTGGGCGCGCGATCTCTGGCAGCTGTCGGCGTTCTCCGTGACCATGGCGTGCATAGGCAGGGGTAGGAAGATGAGGTGGAGCTCGGAGACGTGGTGGCCGGTGGTTGAGGGGAAGGAGAAGAGAAGAGGGTGCACCATGGTGGTGACATGGCCGGCATGGCCATGGCCATGATGGTTTTGGCCCCCTTCCTAGGGTTACTATGCATGGGCTAGGGTGAGAGAAGTCAAGGGAGCAATGTGGATGGATTTGGGGCAGGTTAGGGTAGTGTAGATCACTTTTTGACATAGTGTCAAATAGTGCCATAATTGGAATTTGCAAGTTTGCCCAATTTTTGAGTGAGTTCAAAAGGTGGCACAATTTAAATTGTGTGTGTTTGGTTAAGTCCTAAATGACCAGAGAAGATGAGGTGTGGTGGTGGAAATTCCAAATTCAAAGTATTGCAAAAATTGTTAAGTGTGAGATTGTTGAATATGTTAAAATGTTCCAACTTTGGATGAGCATAGCATTTGATCTAAAAAGAATTTGGCATGGTGATCTTTACAAAAAGTGTTCACCTTGATGTTTTCTTGGATGAGGTGCAAAGAATTGAGGAAGTTTAGTTTGAAAATCTTGAGATACAAGGGCTCAAAGTAGTGACCAGATTATAAAAGACAGATTTGACCAATATTGTATGTGAGCCAATTTTGAGTTTGAAATTCATTTGAATTGTGTTTATTTGATTCCAAAAGTTGTAATAAGTGTTTAGTAACATTATTCAACTCTTGGTGAAGGCCAAATTGGTCTAGTTCAAATATTTGGAAAAATGGCATAAACCATATGTGAGGGTTTTTGTGAGTTTCTAACTATTTATTCTTTTATTTTTCTTTGCTTCACTTTGACAAGAGTGAGCTTTGTTTGGTGTTATATTGAGTTGGGTGAAAGGTTCAAACCATTTTAGGACAATGGAGGTGGCTAGGTCAAGATTTGATAGTTTGGCTAGGTGCCACATATGCCTTTATGCATAAGATGGATTTTATTTTGATTCTCACTTAAATTGGTTGGTAAGTACCTGGTTGAGTGTGTTGAGGTATTTCCAATCATCTACACAAGGTAAGCAAACAAAGTTTTAGTTTTTACAAAAGTAGCCATGGGCTTGCATATGTCCCTTTTTCTTATTTAATATCACCTCTTCTTATTTTGGTTTTTCAAAGATTTGTGACAAGAGATTATGAGGTCTAGGGTTTTGTGGGGTTCACAATGGTTCACCACCATTTAGCAAAAATAATAAAGGTAGGGTTCAAGATTTACCTATTAGAGCTTATATGCCTATATATGTCTTTTTCTTTATTTTGGTTTCTCAAAATAGATCCATTTGTATTTGAGAAGATCAAGGTTTAGGGTTTTTCTTATTTGATTTCTTTCTCTTTTAATTCCATTTGGTTTGTGATCTTCACTTGATCACTTTAGGGTTTTAGGGTTTATCACATAAGCATAATAACACTCATCATGGCAAAAACACAAGTAATAGGTAGGAGCACTAAGCATAGCACCCTATATAAGAAAAGTTTTTGTTGGTTCTCATTTTTGAAAAAGGAAATTCATTTTCTCTTTGTTTTGAAATTTGGGGTGTTACAAACCCTTCCCCCTTAAACAAATCTCGTCCCGAGATTTTAAGAAAAGTTAGGTTCCTAAGAGAGATTGGGTGATATGATTTAACAGGAAGACATACTTGGCATGGCCTGAGGTGCTTCTTGGGCTTCAAGTGGCGGTCATGTTGTAGTAGCGGCCGTTGTTGTTCGGTTCTTTCTTGCGGCAAAGCGGCGTTGGTTCTGAGCAGGTGCAACGGGGTTGCCGGCAATCTTGGCGAGTCTCTTGGGGCACTCATTGGAGTAGTGACCCACAATTCCACATTCATAACAAGTTATGGTTGACTTGTCCTTGGGGTTGATGGGGATGGCATTACTTCCAGTCTTTGGGGCAGTGTTGTTGTTGTTGTTGTTGCTGTTGTTGTTGTTGGTGCGATAACTCTGAGCAGGGGGCTTGTTGTGTCTTGGGGTGAATCCTCCAGAGGAGTTGTTGCGGTACTTCTGGGTATGGTGGGGTCCACTCTGGTTCATCATCCTGCGCTTGCGGTTCTCATTGGCCTGATGCAAGCTTTCCTTCCATCTGTATGGCTGAGTCCACTAGGGCTTCTAAGTCAGCGAACGGAATGTTCACTAACACAGTTTGCATTTCGTCGTGCAGTCCGTTCAGAAATCTCTCCTTCCTTTTCTCGTTGGTGTCGGTCTCATCCGGGGCGTACCTTGACAGAGTGAGAAACCTGTCGCGGTATTCCACCACAGACATTCTGCCTTGCTTGAGTTCGCGGAACTCGTCTCTCATCATCTTGATCAGTCCTTGGGGCACATGGTACTTGCTAAACTTGAGCTTAAAATCCTCCCAAGTCATGAACTGACCTCCGTTCATGGCACGGGTGCTTGTCCACCAAGCGCGGGCTGGTCCGGCAAGATAGTGGGTTGCAAACAAGACCTTCTCATTGGCTTCCACTCCAGCTACTTCCAAGTTATTCTCCATCGTCTGGAGCCAGTCATCGGCATCAAGGGGTTCTTCGGTCTTGTTGAAGATAGGTGGGTTGGTGTTCTGAAAGTTCTTTAGTTTTGACCCAGGGTGGTCGTGATTCCCATGGCCGTTGTTGTTCTGAGCGAGTTGTTGCAGTGCAGCAATGTTGGCTTGGCGTTCAGCTCTCTCGGCTTCTCGGTCGGCCATCATCATCTCTAGCATTTGCATCATGGCGTCTTGGTTGGCGCTGCGGGTTGGTGGGGCCATCTGAAGATTGAGGTAGACGATAAGATAAGAGGGAATTTTCTATGGTTTGTTTGAGTTAAAGTTCAAAAAGTTTCAAAGGTTCAAAACTTGAAAACTTGAGTAGTGTTGAAGGGGTAAAACCAACAACATTCTTTTTCATTCATACCAAACATCACACATTACAAATCTAACACACCGTTGGTTTGAAGAACCATCCATTCACTCTACGATACAAGGGGATCCCGATACAACTCACACCTACTTAAGTGCTGGAGTGATACTACTCTTCTGGGTGGATTCTTCGTCTTCACAGGTGATGTGCTTGGCGAGAGGCGAGGGCGTTGTCCAAATCCCTGCGAGTTTTGTACTGCCTGAAGTCCTGGTGCGCTACATAGGGGTTCATCTCCGTGAGCGGTGGCAGGGTCATCGGTCTTCCCATGGGGTCATGTCTTGGGTAGTAGATGAAGCGAGTGTTCTTGATCTTGTTCTCATTTTGTCCACACATACGGGAAATTGCTTCTTGCATAGCTCTGACTAGTCCTTCCTCCCAAGTGTTTCCCGTTACAGAAAACCAGATGGTTTCCCATACCGGGGCTCCAAGCTTTCTTCGTAGATCAAGAGAAACTTCCCACCGAGGTGGTTCTCCGGAGTGGTTGTTGAGGGGTATTCCGAAGAACTCTGGATACGGGTGTCCTAGATATTCCACTAGTTGCTTCAAATCCTTTTCGAACTTTAGGTCGCCTTCGGGACCAAGCTGATAGATCTCCCATTGGTACTTCATCTCGTGAGCAATTAGGATAAGTAAGTTAAAGAAGTAGTCAAGTGTGCAAAATTTTATGTAGGCTTGCAAAGAAAGTAGAGTATAGATTTCTCTTTTTGAAAAAGATCTCAAGGATAAGAGTAAGAACAAGTTTGCACAAATATTCACTTCATTGGTTTTTGAAACTAAGTTTTTCGTACGTCCAATCTAACTAGGGTCTCCTAAGGTCAAACAATGGCTCTGATACCAACTTGTCAACACCCGGATTTTTAAGTCCGGATGCCCGTTATGCCATACATCGCAATCCCAGGAATATTGTTGTTGCGAGACATAACAGCTTGAATATCATAAGTCATCATTCATTACATATCATAGTCGTCTTACAAATAGATCACATGATCCAATATTACAATAATAGTTGAACTATTGTTTCATCACACATCACAAATACATAGCGGAAGCGTAAAGATAAGGGACTCTCTAGTCCACAGGCCAACGCTTGACGTCAGGAGTAGTCCTAGTTGTCGTAGACGTCCTGCTGTTCATCCTCTTCGTATTGCTGCTCCTCTTCATAGTCTGGCCATTTGAATAGCCAGGGACAAAGCCGTGAGTACTTTAAAGTACTCGCAAACTAATACTAATGTAATTACTAACATTTCTGGTAAGGGGGTGCTAAGCTCTAGTTTCTTTTGCATAAAGCCAATTTTAGTTCACAAGTATTTGAAGTAAACAACTCTTCATGTGCTAACTAACTCAAGTGGGAACATTAGTGTCATTCCCACAACTCAATTGTGATTCAAGTCAAAGTCACCAATTCAAGTTCAAATCACAAGTCACCCTTCACATGTCACATTTTGAAAATGGTCCGATGACGGAACAAGATGGCCTTTCCAACCGTCCATAACCGTGGACACGGCTATTCGAATAGTTCTACACTCTGCGAGGTCGTACACTTGTGCCACAACATTTGCAATAATCCGTCGTGGTTAATCGGCCTCGATTTACCACACTCCGTGTGCGGACTACCAACCATAACCTTTCACTTACATACCCTAGTATAGGCATCTCTCCCCATGAGCTTGGCCTCCCAAGTGAAGACAAACCGTCGCCCGGGAACCGCACAGTGGCTTGGGCCGGACATTCACCTCATATTCACGTCATATCACATCATTTCATATCTCTTGGGAGGCAGCCCTTGGCATAACCCCGATGACGCTTGTTTAGAGGGAACCCATACTAAGATACATAAACTTCCAGTTAAGCCCTTACCCATAATCAGTTATTGTGGGGGTACTTGCAAAATTGGAATGGTATCGCATCCGAACCCAACCATCAGTTTTGGTAAAATTCACCAAGTCATTCACAAGTCATGTTCACCTTCAAAATCTTTCAATAGAATGACTCATCATTCCAAGGTTTTTCAAAGTCATTTCACACACACAAATTCCCATCTAGAATAGCCAATTTCAATTTAGCACTAGCAGCTAGGTATGAGGGGTGCGAAGTAATTTGCTTTGCTTGTAGGCTAACTTTGATACTCTTGTACTAATCCAATACTAACCCAGTGAATCATGAATCAAAAGGTACTTTGATAAAACAAAAGTAAATAAAGCTTGTAAGGTAAAACTGGGACATAGGATCATAAGCATAAATTAAAGGGAGTAATGCCTTGCTCATGATGAGCTTTGCACTCGCAAGAGTATTATCTTGCAATAATAGAACTTGCACAGGTGTTAGCTTGCAAGAGTATAGCTTGCCTTGGTGGTTGAGGTGATCAAGGTGGTCTTCTTCTCCTTGAAAGTAGACTTCCTCCTCCTCTTGATACTCCTCGGTACTAGCGTCTAAAATTACAAAATACGGGGTACAATCACCAAACAATTCATTGGCTATTCTAAAGATCACATGTATTCACACAAACTATTCTATTCACACAATTAATACAATTTGGTGCATTGGTGGTCTTGCTTGAGAAAAAATAATTTCCTCTCATTTCATATGTAAATGATAGTTTCCATATAGTTCTTGAGGAATAATTTCCTCTCATTGAATCTTCGTTAAGATTTAATTTCTCAAACAATCACTCATGAATTCAGGTTGTCCTAAGTCAACCATTCATCATCATCATTTGAGAAAATGATTTAAATGAGGCAGAGATACCTCATACTATTTAACACTTCTACAAATGATTTAAAATCTCCAAATATTTCATATGAGAGCATTTGACCAGGGGTCCAAACTTCATATGAAAGTACATGGGACAAGATTTAAAATGAAGTGAAACACTTCATATGCTTTACACAAATTGAACTAGCATCACACATTACTATTAAGTGGGTAGATGTGTTGTTTTTCTTATTTAAGAAAAAATAATTTCCTCTTATACTAATTAAGGTGTTACTTTTAATTGCTTAGAGAAATAATTTCCTCTCATTATCTTATTAAGATTTAATTTCTCTTATGAATAAGATATGACCTAGATTGACCAAAGTCAACCTCTTCATACTTATCATCCGAGAATATGATTTAAATGAGGTTCCATACCTCATGCAATTTAATACTAACATGGTAGTGATTTAATGTCACCAAATAACTCAATATGAGATTTTATAGACCATGGTCACTACCTCATGTTGAATTACTTGAGACCAAGATTTAAATGGGAGGAATACCTCTCATATGATTTAACACATAGTTGTAACTAAGTTAACAACTACTATTGAGGTGAGTTAATATCATCAACAATTCATATGAGGCATATATGACCAGAGTCTCTACCTCATATTGAATTGTTCATGACAAGATTTAAATGAGAGAAAAACTCCCAAGTGATTTATTAATAGTTTTGGACAATATCTTTGACTAGAAATAGCCACATAATCCTTTAATTAAGCTAGGCCATGATCATTCAAAGTAAGCATGGCATATTGTTGCAGAAACAATTAGTGTAAGTCAAAAGTGAGCTATGAGAGTTGGAATTACTTAAATAACTATTTTGGTTGATTTTTAATAATTATTTGAATACTGAAAAGTCTATGACTTGTTATTTTTGTCACATTAATTCTACACAAGAATTTGAAGTGGGACCAAGTGGGGTTGGATAGATCTTTTTACAAGCTTTACAGCAATGTTAAATTCATTAAATTTGGTTGGGTAGATTTGAAACTATTCAATTTCTAGCACAGGACCAGTTTGTATTTTACAGATTTGAAAATAAATCCAATTCAAATGTTTGGGCTTGCGCGGGAAAGGAAATGGGCCAAAACGAGGGAAACTAACTGGGCTGGCCCGGTAACGTTTTCAACACGCCACGGGCCAACCGACAAAGGGGCCCGCACGTCGCTGACTTACTCTTACCGAAACGATACCGGTGATCGTGACCGGTTGGATTAGATGGTGATCCGACGGCCGCACGTCGTCGTCATCGTCGGGGAGAAGGGAGGTGCCGGAACGGCGGGGTAGGGGGTCGGCGGCGAGCCGAGGCTCCGGCGAGGATCTGCGTTGACGCGAGGCGAGGTTGTCGTCGACGGCGAGTGCGCTGGTACCAACGGCTTCGCTTGAGGTGGCCTGAATCGACGCCGGCGAGATGAGGTACTGGCGGGCTCCGGCGGCTAAATTGGGGAGCTCCGGTGAGGAATCGAGAAGGGGAAATGGTCGAGGAGGTCGAGGGAAGAGTGGGGATGCCGCCGGTGTGCTTGGATGGCTGAGGGGAGCTCGGTATTTATAGAGGGGCGAATGGCCGTGGGGCGCGGGCGAGGTCAACGGCGAGGTCGTCGTTCCAGTGGCGACGAAGGAGCGAGGAAGGTGCGCAGGAGGTAGGCGACGTCACGGCGGTCCTTGGGGCATTAATGGCGCGGTACGGCGAGGTGTACGATGGTCGGGTGATGGCGCGTACTGGCGCGGCCGAGGCGGGATTGCGGCGTCATCTCCGGCGGCGGCGGGCAGGGGTTGCGATCTTGCGCGTGTCTGGCGGGATTGTGCTGTACTGGCGATGCTCCACGCGTCGAGAGAGGGTCCAGGGCGGGCGCGAGGTGGCCGTGCTGCGCGTGTCCAAGGCGCGTCCTTGGGCGTCCTTGGGCGTACCCGCGCGACGTCATCGGCATGGTCCGGGTGATCCGGGCGCGCGATCTCTCGGCAGCCTGTCGGCGTTCTCCGTGACCATGGCGTGCATAGGCAGGGGTAGGAAGATGAGGTGGAGCTCGGAGACGTGGTGGCCGTGGTTGAGGGGAAGGAGAAGAGAAGAGGGTGCACCATGGTGGTGACATGGCCGGCATGGCCATGGCCATGATGGTTTTGGCCCCCTTCCTAGGGTTACTATGCATGGGCTAGGGTGAGAGAAGTCAAGGGAGCAATGTGGATGGATTTGGGGCAGGTTAGGGTAGTGTAGATCACTTTTTGACATAGTGTCAAATAGTGCCATAATTGGAATTTGCAAGTTTGCCCAATTTTTGAGTGAGTTCAAAAGGTGGCACAATTTAAATTGTGTGTGTTTGGTTAAGTCCTAAATGACCAGAGAAGATGAGGTGTGGTGGTGGAAATTCCAAATTCAAAGTATTGCAAAAATTGTTAAGTGTGAGATTGTTGAATATGTTAAAATGTTCCAACTTTGGATGAGCATAGCATTTGATCTAAAAAGAATTTGGCATGGTGATCTTTACAAAAAGTGTTCACCTTGATGTTTTCTTGGATGAGGTGCAAAGAATTGAGGAAGTTTAGTTTGAAAATCTTGAGATACAAGGGCTCAAAGTAGTGACCAGATTATAAAAGACAGATTTGACCAATATTGTATGTGAGCCAATTTTGAGTTTGAAATTCATTTGAATTGTGTTTATTTGATTCCAAAAGTTGTAATAAGTGTTTAGTAACATTATTCAACTCTTGGTGAAGGCCAAATTGGTCTAGTTCAAATATTTGGAAAAATGGCATAAACCATATGTGAGGGTTTTTGTGAGTTTCTAACTATTTATTCTTTTATTTTTCTTTGCTTCACTTTGACAAGAGTGAGCTTTGTTTGGTGTTATATTGAGTTGGGTGAAAGGTTCAAACCATTTTAGGACAATGGAGGTGGCTAGGTCAAGATTTGATAGTTTGGCTAGGTGCCACATATGCCTTTATGCATAAGATGGATTTTATTTTGATTCTCACTTAAATTGGTTGGTAAGTACCTGGTTGAGTGTGTTGAGGTATTTCCAATCATCTACACAAGGTAAGCAAACAAAGTTTTAGTTTTTACAAAAGTAGCCATGGGCTTGCATATGTCCCTTTTTCTTATTTAATATCACCTCTTCTTATTTTGGTTTTTCAAAGATTTGTGACAAGAGATTATGAGGTCTAGGGTTTTGTGGGGTTCACAATGGTTCACCACCATTTAGCAGAAATAATAAAGGTAGGGTTCAAGATTTACCTATTAGAGCTTATATGCCTATATATGTCTTTTTCTTTATTTTGGTTTCTCAAAATAGATCCATTTGTATTTGAGAAGATCAAGGTTTAGGGTTTTTCTTATTTGATTTCTTTCTCTTTTAATTCCATTTGGTTTGTGATCTTCACTTGATCACTTTAGGGTTTTAGGGTTTATCACATAAGCATAATAACACTCATCATGGCAAAAACACAAGTAATAGGTAGGAGCACTAAGCATAGCACCCTATATAAGAAAAGTTTTTGTTGGTTCTCATTTTTGAAAAAGGAAATTCATTTTCTCTTTGTTTTGAAATTTGGGGTGTTACAGTGTAACATCCCAAATTTTCAAAACAAAAACAAAAGAATTTCCCTAGTTCCAAATTTTGGAACCAACAAAAACTTTTATTAAAATAAGATTGATACATAATAATCTTGCAAAATTCTTGTGCTATTGCCATGATTGCTTGCTAGGAGTATTTGAAATAATCTTAAACCCTAAAGACTCACCCCCCCTTCTCATCATTCTAGTTAAAATAAAATAAAAGGAAAATAAATAAGACAAAGGCATATGTGCCTAGGGCTATAATTATAAATCTTGACCCTAGACTTTCCCACTTTACTTAGGGGATTGGAAATACTTCATAAACCTTATATAATACTTCTTGAATCATTTCTAAATTGAAACCAAAAAGAATAAAAAGAAAACTAAAAATGCCATAGAGGCATATGAGAGTAAAATAGCCAATATGGGAATTTAAGAAAACTAACCCTAGGACTTGTTGTGAATGGTTGGATCACCTCCATATATCATTCTAACATTCCACAAAACCAATGAGGTCAAACCAAGTCAAATTAAAAATAAAATACCACATATGCATAAAAGCATATGTGACACATAGGCATTTTACCAAACATTGACCTAGGTCTCTAAACCTTGACCAAATAGTGTGAAACCATCTCTAAACCTAATATGACACTAAATAAACCCTAACCCATGTCCAAGTAAAGCAAGATAAACCCTTGACAAGTTTATTAAAATTGGACACACCACCTCTTATGTCTTAAGGCCAAATTTGCAAATCTTTGAGCAAGACCAAATGAATTGGGTTCAATGCTCTTAAAATGTTTCTAAACTCATAAGAACCACCTTAGAGTCAACCAAAGTCAAATCCAATAGAGAGAATTCAAATGGTGAAGTATTTTCCATTTTTACTCACATACACCATATGCCAAAATGCAAATCCTTCACCAAGGCCATAATTGCTTGCTTCCTTGCTTCTAAAATACTTCAATATGATAAACTAACACAATTGCATCATTGGATCAAGAATCAAATCAAAGGAAATCAAGATTTCATCTTACATATGATAATGGTCATTTGGGCCAAAATTATTTTCTTCATCACTTTACCCCTCTGTAATTCTCATTTCTTAAACCAAACTTGGTCAACTAATGCCATGTCATCCAAGACCAAGTCAAGGTCAACAACTTTCATGTTGACCATCCCTGCAAATGTTGACCAGGTTGACCAGAACAAGATGGACAAGAGAGGACTTTAAATTAAAGAGAAGATGATACCAATTTTGAAATCTCACAAAACTTAACCAAATCCACCACCACCACCACCAATCTTTCACTTTATTTATATGTTGGAGCTCCACCAAAAAGATTCTCAAAATTCAAAACTTTTTCTCATGCGGCCATTTCATCGAGCACTTGGCAGTGCAACTTTTCACTTTATGCATACATGCTTATATCCTCTGGTCCAAAGCCTAAACCACTTTCTTTTGATGATCATCACACCCCTCTGCAACCCCTGCATCATTGCCATGTCCTTGCACCACCATTTAAAGTGGAGAAAATGAGAGAAAGGTGCACACCGTGCACCATGCCGGCCACCATACCATTCATCCTCTCCACCTCTCTCTGGCCCCTTGTACCATGTCAACTAGCTAGCCTGCTCCTCAATGAACCCACCGATGCGAGCCCTAAGCCAGAGAGACACACACATGTGTCCAGAACGCGCGCGCCCGTACGTGCCGAGAACGTGCCGAGCCACGCGGTGAGCACGCCCGTGCGTGCACCGACGACCACCCCGGACGCGCCGAGCACCCCGTCGCCCGGACTCGCTCGACCTCCTCTCCCTCTCTCCCTTTACACACATGATCGAGCACGCCCACGGCTACCCCCTAGACATCCTCACTAGCTCGCGCTCGCCCCGACACCGTCGCCATCATCAACGCCCTGCCGCACCCGTACCGAGAGCACTCGACGATGGCCAGCACGCTCCCGGTCCTTCCTCTGTCGTCCCTTTCAAGCGCTCTAGAACCTCCTAGTCATCGCCTACCTCGCGCGCCCCCTAGCTTGCCCCTTCGATCGCTGGAGACGCCGCGCCATGGACACCCTCTCACAGCACCCGCCGGACACCACCGCACCTATAAATAGAGGCACCCAGAGCACAACTTCTCCACACCATTCCTGCTCCCCTCCTTCTTCTCGACTTCCCAAACCTCTCGCGCCACGCCGATTAAGCCCTACACCACTCCAATTGAGACGTCGATCGCCGGAGTCCGCCGCGTGAAACCCCTTCGATTTAGGCCACCCCAATCGACGCCGCGACCACCATTCGATCCCTCGTCGTCGACAACCTCGCCGCGCACCCCGCCGAGCCTCGCGGGAACCTCCCTCGCGTCGCCGACCCCTACCTCTCCGGCGCAGCAAGCTCCCCTCCCCCGACGGTGACGACGACCGCGAGTCGTTCGATCATCTTTTAATCCAACGGCCGAGATTGTCGAGTACCGCTTCGGTGTTTATAAGTCGCCGACGGGTGGCCCCTCACATGTCGGTTGGCCCGTGGCGTGGTCGCACTAGTGGGCCGGCCCGGTCTGTTTAGTCCGCTTAGCCCGTTTACTTTCCCGCCTTAAGCCCGTAATTCAAATTCAATTTAATTTTTTTAGTTCAAATCCAATACTGCTGCCCACTTCAAATTTGAATAGTTCAAATTCTACCAATCCAAATTTAGCAAACCAAAATGTTCTCGGTGAGCTTATGAATTGCCCTAACTAACCCCACCTGGATTCAACCTCATAGCTTGTATAGTTTTTGAATAGCAAAAATAACAAAACAGATACTTTTCAGTATTCAAATAAATCTTAAAAATCAACCATTATGAATTTTGAAGTGAATCCAATTGCAATAATTCACATTTAACAAACTCTAATTTACTATGTACAAATATGATATATGTTCTGTACATGATCATGGGCTAGATTCAAAATATTGGCTATGTAGTCAATACTAGCTCATTTAAAATATATCCAAATTTTAGAATTTAAACCAATGAGGTGTAGCACCTCATTTACCTCATTCTCACAAGTGATATGAAGTAATGTGTTGACTTGTAAATGCTTAGGCTCATACTTGTTCACTTGTGGAATTTAAATCAACATAGTATTTAAATTGCAATAGGTTATTTAAAATCACATGAGATGATGAATCTCATTTAAATCACTTTTCTCAAATACTAAGTGTGAAGTGTTGACCTTGGTCAACATGGGATCATCCCTGGTTATTTGAGAATATGGCATCACCTCAATAATAGTTTTTACTAAATTAAGTTACCACTATGTGTTAAATCATATGAGAGGTATTCCTCTCATTTAAATCTTGTTCTCAAGTAATTCAACATGAGGTAGTGACCATGGTCTAATAATATCATATTGAGTTATTTGGTGGCATTAAATCACTAGCATGCTAGTATTAACTTGCATGAGGTATGGAACCTCATTTAAATCATTTTTCTCAAATGATAAGTATGAAGAGGTTGACTTTGGTCAACCTAGGTCATATATTATCCATAAGAGAAATTAAATCTTAAGAAGAATTCAATGAGAGGAAATTATTTTCCAAATATGAAATAAAGAAACCCTAGCTTAATTTGTGCATAAATGCTAAGTAGTGATGCTAGATCATTTGAGTGAGCCATTAAGGCTAATTAAGAGTACTTAAGTATTGTTTGGTGATTGTATCCTCGTATTCGTTTTTAGACGCTAGTACCGGAGACTATCAAGAGGAGGAGGTATTCTACCAGGAGGAAGAGCCAGAAAACTTTGATCAATACACCAATCAAGGCAAGCTAACACTCTTGCAAGGTTCCCATGTGCAAAGCTCTACAAGAGCAAGGCACCATTACCTTTTACTTTATGCTTATGATCCTATTTCCCAGTTTTACTTTACAAGCTTTATTTACTTTTGTTTTATCAAAGTACTTTTTGAATTATGATTCACTTGGTTAGTACTGGATTAATACAAGGGTATCAAGGTTAGCCTAGAAGCAAAGCAAAGTACTTAGCACCCCTCATACATAGATGCTAGTGCTAAATTAGAAGTGACTACTCTAGTTGGGGAACTTGTGAAATGAAATGACTTTGAAAACCTTGGAATGATGCTTCATTCTATTGAAAGATTTTGAAGGTGAATATGACTGGTGAATGACTCGGTGAATTTTTACAAAACTGATGGTTGGGTTCGGATGCGATACCATTCCAATTTTGAAAGTACCCCCACAATACCCAATATGGGTAAGGGCTTAACTAGAAATTTATGTGCTTTAGTATGGGTTCCCTCTGAACAAGCGTCATCGGGGTTAGGCTGAAGGCTGCCTCTACAACAAAAGGAACTGATGAGAAATGACGTGAAATGAGGTGAATGTCCGGCCCAAGCCCTGTGCAGTTCCCGGGTTGACTGCGGTTTTCACCGGGAGGCCAAGCTCATGGGGAGAGGTGCCTATACTAGAGTATGTAAGTGAAAGGTTATGGTTGGTAGTCCGCATACGGAGTATGGTAAATCAGAGGCCGCTTAACCCCGACGGATTATTGCAAATATTGTGGCACAAGTGTACGACCTCCGCAGAGTGTAGAACTATTCGAGTAGCCGTGTCCACGGTTATGGACGGTTGGGAAGGCCATACTGTTCCGTCATCGCACCATTTTCAAAAATGTGACATATAACTCTGGGACTTGGATTTTGAAAGGTGAATGGTGACTTTGAATTGAATCACAACAGAGTTGTGGGAATGACACTAATGTTCCCACTTGAGTTAGTTTAGCAAATGAAGAGTCTTTTCTAAATGTTTATGAAATAAACTTGGCTTTATGCAAATAAACCTAGAGCATAGTATCCCCTTACTAGAATTAATAGTGCTTACACTAGTATTAGTTTGCGAGTACTTTAAAAGTACTCATGGCTTTGTCCCCGGCTATTCAAATGGCCGGACTATGAAGGTGAACAGCAAGTACTGAGGAAGATGGACGAGCAGGACGTCTACGACAACTAGGACCGCTCCCGACGTCAAGCGTTGGCCCGTGGATTAGATAGCCACTACTACTTCGCTTCCGCTATTTGTGATGTTCGTTGATCGATAGATCAACTACTATTGTAATATTGGATCATGTGATCTACCCTTGTAAGACGATTATGTGTTGTAATAAATGATGACTCTATGATATTCAACTATTATGTCTCGCAACAACAATATTCCCGGGATTGCGATGTATGGCATAATAGGCATCTGGACTTAAAAATCCGGGTGTTGACAAGTTGGTATCAGAGCCATTGTTTGACCTTAGGAGACCCTAGTTAGAATGGACGTCCGAAAAACTTAGTTTCAAAACAAAGAAAGTGAATATTTTTGAAAACTTATTCTCACCCTTACCTTAAGATCTTTTCAAAAGAATAAATCCATGTTCTACTTTTCTTTGTAATTGTAACTAAAATTTTGCACACTTGATCACTTCATTAACTTACTCATCCTCATTGCTCACAGATGGAGTACCAATGGGAGTTCTATCAGCTTGGTCACGGAGGAGAACTGCGGTTCGAAAAAGATTTGAAGCAACTAGTGGAATACCTAGGCCACCCGTATCCCGAATTCTTCGGAATACCCCTCAAAGCTCAGTTAGGAGAACCACCTCGGTGGGACGTTTCTACTGATCTACGAAGGAAGCTTGGAGCCCCGGTATGGGAAACCATCTGGTTTTCTGTAACGGGAAACACTTGGAAGGAAGGACTAGTCAGAGCTATGCAAGAAGCAATTTTCCGTCTGTGCGGACAAAATGAGGACAAGATCAAGAACACTCGTTTCATCTACTACCCAAGACATGATTCCCTGGGAAGATCAATGACCATGCCCCCACCACAACCCAAGATGAACCCCTATGAAGCACCGCAGGACTTCAGGCAGTACAAAACCCGCAGAGATTTGGACAACGCCCTCGCCTCTCGCCAAGCACATTACCCGTGAAGACGAAGAATTCCACCCTAAAGAGTAGTATCACCTAAGGCACCTTAAGTATGTGTGAATTGTATCAGGATCCCCTTGTATCGTAGAGCGATGAATGGTTCTTCAAACCAACGGTGTGTTAGATTTGTAATATGTGATGTTTGGTATGAATGAAAAAGTGTTGTCGGTGTTACCCCTGCAACACTGCTCAAAATTTCAATATGTGAACTTTTTAAACCTTAACAAAACAAACCATAGAAATTTCCCTCTTATCTTATCATCTACCTCAATGTTCAGATGGCCCCACCAACCCGCAACACCACCCAGGATGCCATGATGCAACTGTTGCAGACAATGATGGCAGATCGAGAAGTCGAGAGAGCTGAACGTCAAGCCAACATTACCGCACTGCAACAGATAGCTCAGAACAATCAAGGCCACGGAAACCACGATCACCCCGGATCAAAGTCGAAGAACTTTCAAGCACACCAACCCACCGGTATTCAACAAGACCGAAGAGCCCCTTGATGCCGATGACCGGCTCCGCACCATGGAGAACAACCTCGAAGCTGCGGGAGTTGAAGCCGCAGAGAAAGTACGGTTCGCCACCCATTACCTGTCAGGACCTGCCAGAGCCTGGTGGACAAGTGCCCGTGCAATGAATGCCGGACAGATGATGACCTGGGAAGAATTCAAGCTGAAGTTTAGCAAGTATCATGTGCCCCAAGGACTGATCAAGAAGATGAGAGACGAGTTCCATGAACTCAAGCAAGGAAGGATGTCTGTGGTGGAATACCGCGACAGGTTTCTCACTCTGTCAAGGTACGCCCCGGATGAGACCGACACCAACGAGAAGAGGAAGGAAAGATTTCTGAACGGACTACATGACGAGATGCAGACTGTGTTAGTGAATATTCCGTTCGCTGACCTAGAAGCCCTCGTAGACTCAGCCATACAGATGGAAGGAAAGCTGCATCAGGCCAATGAGAACCGCAAGCGCAGAATGATGAACCAGAATGGACCCCACCATACCCAGAAGTACCGCAACAACTCCTCTGGAAGACTTACCCCCAGAAACAACAGGCCACCTGCTCAGACTTATCGCCCCAACTACGCCAACAACAACGGAGGACCCCCGAAGCCCGGAGGCAACAACAACAACAACAACAACAACAACAACAACAACAACAACAGCCACCACAACAACACCAACCCCAACAGCAACAACAACAATGGGAACAACAACAACACCAACACTGGCCCGAGGACTGGAAGCAATGCCATCCCCGTCACCCCGAAGGACAAGTCCACGGTGAACTCGTTATGAATGTGGAGTTGTGGGTCACTATCTCCAATGAGTGCCCCAAGAAGCTTGCCAAGATTGCCGCCAACACCGCAGCACCTGCTCAACAACAGGCGCCGCTTCGCAGGTAGAAGGAACCAGAACAACAACAACGGCTGCCTCTACCACATGAATGCCACTGAAGCTCAGGAAGCACCCCAGACCATGCCAAGTATGTCTTCCTGTTAATAAAATGCTCAATCTCTCTTAGGAACCTAACTTTTCTTAAAATCTCGGGACGAGATTTGTTTAAGGGGGAAGGGTTTGTAACATCCCAAATTTTCAAAACAAAAACAAAAGAATTTCCCTAGTTCCAAATTTTGGAACCAACAAAAACTTTTATTAAAATAAGATTGATACATAATAATCTTGCAAAATTCTTGTGCTATTGCTATGATTGCTTGCTAGTAGTATTTGAAATAATCTTAAACCCTAAAGACCTCACCCCTCCTCTCATCATTCTAGTTAAAATAAAATAAAAGGAAAATAAATAAGACAAAGGCATATGTGCCTAGGGCTATAATTATAAATCTTGACCCTAGACTTTCCCACTTTACTTAGGGGATTGGAAATACTTCATAAACCTTATATAATACTTCTTGAATCATTTCTAAATTGAAACCAAAAAGAATAAAAAGAAAACTAAAAATGCCATAGAGGCATATGAGAGTAAAATAGCCAATATGGGAATTTAAGAAAACTAACCCTAGGACTTGTTGTGAATGGTTGGATCACCTCCATATATCATTCTAACATTCCACAAAACCAATGAGGTCAAACCAAGTCAAATTAAAAATAAAATACCACATATGCATAAAAGCATATGTGACACATAGGCATTTTACCAAACATTGACCTAGGTCTCTAAACCTTGACCAAATAGTGTGAAACCATCTCTAAACCTAATATGACACTAAATAAACCCTAACCCATGTCCAAGTAAAGCAAGATAAACCCTTGACAAGTTTATTAAAATTGGACACACCACCTCTTATGTCTTAAGGCCAAATTTGCAAATCTTTGAGCAAGACCAAATGAATTGGGTTCAATGCTCTTAAAATGTTTCTAAACTCATAAGAACCACCTTAGAGTCAACCAAAGTCAAATCCAATAGAGAGAATTCAAATGGTGAAGTATTTTCCATTTTTACTCACATACACCATATGCCAAAATGCAAATCCTTCACCAAGGCCATAATTGCTTGCTTCCTTGCTTCTAAAATACTTCAATATGATAAACTAACACAATTGCATCATTGGATCAAGAATCAAATCAAAGGAAATCAAGATTTCATCTTACATATGATAATGGTCATTTGGGCCAAAATTATTTTCTTCATCACTTTACCCTCCGTAATTTTCATTTCTTAAACCAAACTTGGTCAACTAATGCCATGTCATCCAAGACCAAGTCAAGGTCAACAACTTTCATGTTGACCATCCCTGCAAATGTTGACCAGGTTGACCGTAACAAGATGGACAAGAGAGGACTTTAAATTAAAGAGAAGATGATACCAATTTTGAAATCTCACAAAACTTAACCAAATCCACCACCACCACCACCAATCTTTCACTTTATTTATATGTTGGAGCTCCACCAAAAAGATTCTCAAAATTCAAAACTTTTTCTCATGCGGCCATTTCATCGAGCACTTGGCAGGCAGCTTTTCACTTTATGCATACATGCTTATATCCTCTGGTCCAAAGCCTAAACCACTTTCTTTTGATGATCATCACACCCCTCTGCAACCCCTGCATCATTGCCATGTCCTTGCACCACCATTTAAAGTGGAGAAAATGAGAGAAAGGTGCACACCGTGCACCATGCCGGCCACCATACCATTCATCCTCTCCACCTCTCTCGGCCCCTTGTACCATGTCAACTAGCTAGCCTCGCTCCTCAATGAACCTACCGATGCGAGCCCTAAGCCAGGAGACACACACATGTGTCCGGCATGCGCGCGCCCGTACGTGCCGAGAACGTGCCGGGCCACGCGGTGAGCACGCCCGGGCGTGCACCGCAGACCACCCGGACGCGCCGCAGCACCCCGTCGCCTGGACTCGCTCGACCTCCTCTCCCTCTCTCCCTTTACACACATGATCAGCACGCCTACGGCTACCCCCTAGACATCCTCACTAGCTCGCGCTCGCCCGGACACCGTCGCCATCATCAACGCCCTGCCGCACCCGTACTGAGAGCACTCGACGATGGCCGGCACGCTCCCGTCCTTCCTCTCGTCGTCCCTTTCAAGCGCTCTAGAACCTCCTAGTCATCGCCTACCTCGCGCGCCCCTAGCTTGCCCCTTCGATCGCCGGAGACGCCGCGCCATGGACACCCTCTCACAGCACCCGCCGGACACCACCGCACCTATAAATAGAGGCACCCGCAGCACAACTTCTCCACACCATTCCTGCTCCCCTCCTTCTTCTCGACTTCCCAAACCTCTGCGCCACGCTGATTAAGCCCTACACCACTCCAATTGAGACGTCGATCGCCGGAGTCCGCCGCAGAAACCCCCTTCGATTTAGGCCACCCCAATCGACGCCGCGACCACCATTCGATCCCTCGTCGTCGACAACCTCGCCGCGCACCCCGCAGAGCCTCGCGGGAACCTTCCTCGCGTCGCCGACCCCCTACCTCGCCGGCGCAGCAAGCCCCCTCCCCCGACGGTGACGACGACTGCGAGTCGTTCGATCATCTTTTAATCCAACGGTCGAGATTGTCAGGTACCGCTTCGGTGTTTATAAGTCGCTGACGGGTGGCCCCTCACATGTCAGTTGGCCCGTGGCGTGGTCAGCACTAGTGGGCCGGCCCAGTCTGTTTAGTCCGCTTAGCCCGTTTACTTTCCCGCCTTAAGCCCAGAATTCAAATTCAATTTAATTTTTTTAGTTCAAATCCAATACTGCTGCCCACTTCAAATTTGAATAGTTCAAATTCTACCAATCCAAATTTAGCAAACCAAAATGTTCTGGTGAGCTTATGAATTGCCCTAACTAACCCCACTGGATTCAACCTCATAGCTTGTATAGTTTTTGAATAGCAAAAATAACAAAACAGATACTTTTCAGTATTCAAATAAATCTTAAAAATCAACCATTATGAATTTTGAAGTGAATCCAATTGCAATAATTCACATTTAACAAACTCTAATTTACTATGTACAAATATGATATATGTTCTGTACATGATCATGGGCTAGATTCAAAAATTGGCTATGTAGTCAATACTAGCTCATTTAAAATATATCCAAATTTTAGAATTTAAACCAATGAGGTGTAGCACCTCAGCTACCTCATTCTCACAAGTGATATGAAGTAATGTGTTGACTTGTAAATGCTTAGGCTCATACTTGTTCACTTGTGGAATTTAAATCAACATAGTATTTAAATTGCAAAGGTTATTTAAAACACATGAGATGATGAATCTCATTTAAATCACTTTTCTCAAATACTAAGTGTGAAGTGTTGACCTTGGTCAACATGGGATCATCCCTGGTTATTTGAGAATATGGCATCACCTCAATAATAGTTTTTACTAAATTAAGTTACCACTATGTGTTAAATCATATGAGAGGTATTCCTCTCATTTAAATCTTGTTCTCAAGTAATTCAACATGAGGTAGTGACCATGGTCTAATAATATCATATTGAGTTATTTGGTGGCATTAAATCACTAGCATGCTAGTATTAACTTGCATGAGGTATGGAACCTCATTTAAATCATTTTTCTCAAATGATAAGTATGAAGAGGTTGACTTTGGTCAACCTAGGTCATATATTATCCATAAGAGAAATTAAATCTTAAGAAGAATTCAATGAGAGGAAATTATTTTCCAAATATGAAATAAAGAAACCCTAGCTTAATTTGTGCATAAATGCTAAGTAGTGATGCTAGATCATTTGAGTGAGCCATTAAGGCTAATTAAGAGTACTTAAGTATTGTTTGGTGATTGTATCCTCGTATTCGTTTTTAGACGCTAGTACCGGAGACTATCAAGAGGAGGAGGTATTCTACCAGGAGGAAGAGCCGGAAAACTTTGATCAATACACCAATCAAGGCAAGCTAACACTCTTGCAAGGTTCCCATGTGCAAAGCTCTACAAGAGCAAGGCACCATTACCTTTTACTTTATGCTTATGATCCTATTTCCCAGTTTTACTTTACAAGCTTTATTTACTTTTGTTTTATCAAAGTACTTTTTGAATTATGATTCACTTGGTTAGTACTGGATTAATACAAGGGTATCAAGGTTAGCCTAGCAGCAAAGCAAAGTACTTAGCACCCCTCATACATAGATGCTAGTGCTAAATTAGAAGTGACTACTCTAGTTGGGGAACTTGTGAAATGAAATGACTTTGAAAACCTTGGAATGATGCTTCATTCTATTGAAAGATTTTGAAGGTGAATATGACTGGTGAATGACTGGTGAATTTTTACAAAAACTGATGGTTGGGTTCGGATGCGATACCATTCCAATTTTGCAAGTACCCCCACAATACCCAATATGGGTAAGGGCTTAACTAGAAATTTATGTGCTTTAGTATGGGTTCCCTCTGAACAAGCGTCATCGGGGTTAGGCTGAAGGCTGCCTCTACAACAAAAGGAACTGATGAGAAATGACGTGAAATGAGGTGAATGTCCGGCTCAAGCCCTGTGCAGTTCCCGGTTGACTCGCGGTTTTCACCGGGAGGCCAAGCTCATGGGGAGAGGTGCCTATACTAGAGTATGTAAGTGAAAGGTTATGGTTGGTAGTCCGCATACGGAGTATGGTAAATCAGGGCCAGCTTAACCCTGACGGATTATTGCAAATATTGTGGCACAAGTGTACGACCTCTGCAGAGTGTAGAACTATTCGAGTAGCCGTGTCCACGGTTATGGACGGTTGGGAAGGCCATACTGTTCCGTCATCAGACCAGTTTCAAAAATGTGACATATAACCTGGGACTGGATTTTGAAAGGTGAATGGTGACTTTGAATTGAATCACAACAGAGTTGTGGGAATGACACTAATGTTCCCACTTGAGTTAGTTTAGCAAATGAAGAGTCTTTTCTAAATGTTTATGAAATAAACCTGGCTTTATGCAAATAAACCTAGAGCATAGTATCCCCTTACTAGAATTAATAGTGCTTACACTAGTATTAGTTTGCGAGTACTTTAAAAGTACTCATGGCTTTGTCCCTGGCTATTCAAATGGCCAGACTATGAAGGTGAACAAGCAAGTACGAGGAAGATGGACAGCAGGACGTCTACGACAACTAGGACCGCTCCCGACGTCAAGCGTTGGCTCGTGGATTAGATAGCCACTACTACTTCGCTTCCGCTATTTGTGATGTTCGTTGATCGATAGATCAACTACTATTGTAATATTGGATCATGTGATCTACCCTTGTAAGACGATTATGTGTTGTAATAAATGATGACTCTATGATATTCAACTGTTATGTCTCGCAACAACAATATTCCTGGGATTGCGATGTATGGCATAATAGGCATCTGGACTTAAAAATCCGGGTGTTGACATACAGGGGGCTGACGAGGGGCCCACACCACAGGGCGGCACGGCCCCCCCTTGGCCGCGCCGCCATGTGGTTTGGCCACCTCGTGGCCCCACTTCGTATGCTCTTCGGTCTTCTGGAAGGTTCGTGGCGAAATAGGCCCCTGGGTCTTGATTTCGTCCAATTCCGAGAATAATTCGTTACTAGGATTTCTGAAACCAAAAACAGCAGAAAACAAAGAATCGGCACTTCGGCATCTTGTTAATAGGTTAGTTCCGTAAAATGCACGAATATGACATAAAGTGTGCATAAAACATGTAGGTATCATCAATAATATGGCATAGAACATAAGAAATTATCGATACGTCGGAGACGTATCAAGCATCCCCAAGCTTAGTTCTGCTCGTCCCGAGCAGGTAAAACGATAACAAAGATAATTTCTGAAGTGATATGCCATCATAACCTTGATCATACTATTTGTAAACATATGTAATGGATGCGGCAATCAAAACAATGGTAATGACATGAGTAAACAAGTGAATCATAAAGCAAAGACTTTTCATGAATAGTACTTCAAGACAAGCATCAATAAGTCTTGCATAAGAATTAACTCATAAAGCAATAAATCAAAGTAAAGGTATTGAAGCAACACAAAGGAAGATTAAGTTTCAGCGGTTGCTTTCAACTTGTAACATGTATATCTCATGGATAATTGTCAACATAGAGTAATATAACAAGTACAATATGCAAGTATGTAGGAATCAATGCACAGTTCACACAAGTGTTTGCTTCTTGAGGTGGAGAGAGATAGGTGAACCGACTCAACATAAAAGTAAAGAGAAAGGTCCTTCAAAGAGGAAAGCATCGATTGCTATATTTGTGCTAGAGCTTTTATTTTGAAAACATGAAACAATTTTGTCAACGGTAGTAATAAAGCATATGAGTTATGTACATTATATCTTACAAGTTGCAAGCCTCATGCATAGTATACTAATAGTGCCCGCACCTTGTCCTAATTAACTTGGACTACCGGATCTTTGCAATGCACATGTTTTAACCAAGTGTCACAATGGGGTACCTCCATGCCGCCTGTACAAAGGTCTAAGGAGAAAGCTCGCATTTTGGATTTCTCGCTTTTGATTATTCTCAACTTAGACATCCATACCGGGACAACATGGACAACAGATAATGGACTCCTCTTTAATGCATAAGCATGTGACAACAATTATTATTCTCATATGAGATTGAGGATGTGTGTCCAAAACTGAAACTTCCACCATGATTCATGGCTTTAGTTAGCGGCCCAATGTTCTTCTCTAACAATATACATGCTCCAACCATAAAGGTGGTAGATCTCTCTTACTTCAGACAAGACGGACATGCATAGCAACTCACATGATATTCAACAAAGAATAGCTGATGGCGTCCCCAGAAGCATGGTTATCGCACAACAGGCAACTTAATAAGAGATAAAATGCATAAGTACATATTCAATACCACAATAGTTTTTAAGCTATTTGTCCCATGAGCTATATATTGCAAAGGTGAATGATGGAATTTTAAAGGTAGCACTCAAGCAATTTACTTTGGAATGGCGGATAAATACCATGTAGTAGGTAGATATAGTGGACACAAATGGCATAGTGGTTGGCTCAAGGATTTTGGATGCATGAGAAGTATTCCCTCTCGATACAAGGTTTAGGCTAGCAAGGTTATTTGAAACAAACACAAGGATGAACGGTACAGCAAAACTCACATAAAAGACATATCGTAAACATTATAAGACTCCATACCGTCTTCCTTGTTGTTCAAAACTCAATACTAGATGTTATCTAGACTCTAGAGAAACCAAATATGCAAACCAAATTAGCAAGCTCTAAGTATTTCTTCATTAATGGGTGCAAAGTATATGATGCAAGAGCTTAGACATGAGCACAACAATTGCCAAGTATCAAATTATCCAAGACATTTTAGAGTTACTACATGTAGTATTTTCCAATTCCAACCATATAACAATTTAACGAAGATGAAACTTCGCCATGAATACTATGAGTAGAGCCTAAGGACATACTTGTCCATATGCTACAGCGGAGCGTGTCTCTCTCCCACAAAGTGAATGCTAGGATCCATTTTATTCAAACAAAACAAAAAACAAAAACAAACCGACGCTCCAAGCAAAGTACATAAGATGTGACGGAATAAAAATGTAGTTTCAGGGGAGGAACCTGATAATGTTGTCGATGAAGAAAGGGATGCCTTGGGCATCCCCAAGCTTAGACGCTTGAGTCTTCTTATAATATGCAGGGGCGAACCACCGGGGCATCCCCAAGCTTAGAGCTTTCACTCTCCTTGATCATATTGCATCATACTCCTCTCTTGATCCTTGAAAACTTCCTCCACACCAAACTCGAAACAACTCATTAGAGGGTTAGTGCATAATAAAAATTTACATGTTCAGAGGTGACACAATCATTCTTAACACTTCTAGACATTGCATAAAGCTACTGGACATTAATGGATCAAAGAAATTCATCCAACATAGCAAAAGAGGCAATGCGAAATAAAAGACAGAATCTGTCAAAACAGAACAGTCCGTAAAGAAGGATTTTATTAGGCCACCAGACTTGCTCAAACGAAAATGCTCAAATTGAATGAAAGTTGCGTACATATCTGAGGATCATGCTCGTAAATTTGCTTAATTTTCTGAGCTACCTACAGGTAGATAGACCCAGATTCGTGACAGCAAAGAAATCTGGAACTGCGCAGTAATCCAAATCTAGTACTTACTTTTCTATCAAAGACTTTACTTGGCACAACAAAACATAAAACTAAGATAAGGAGAGGTTGCTACAGTAGTAAACAACTTCCAAGACTCAAATATAAAACAAAAATACTGTAGTAAAAACATGGGTTGTCTCCCATAAGCGCTTTTCTTTAACGCCTTTCAGCTAGGCGCAGAAAGTGTAATTCAAGTAACATCAAGAGATGAAGCATCAACATCATAATCTATTATATACTAAAAGCAAAATGCGGATGTTTAATAGAGCCATGAGGTTAATCCACATCATCTAAATTGTATTAAGTGTTAGATCTAAATTTTACGGCTAGGATTTAAAGTTTTACGTAACACAAATAAACTCATCATGTTTTGAACATACCAAATCTGCCACGTTAGTCACCCAAAGAATTATGTACATGTACATCCAACAAGTTCAATTAAACAAATCCAACACGTTCTGAATCCAAATTGTCATAACTGCTCTTAGAAGGTAACGTACACAACTCCAACACTCTTTCCTAATTAAGTTGGGATCTCCACGCCGCCGACAAACTTTTCCATATATGGCATTAGCTCCGCGCCATGGACACATGAAAAAATTCCGAAAACAAAAAGAAACTTAGAAAATCTATAATCATCAAAGCCACTTCCTATTTTAAGCAATGCTGGTTTTGGTTTCTTCGATCTCCTTCGGTTGAACTCCTATTATGCGTTTTTTAAGATAATAACATTTAATTAGATCCAATATAATTATTTCTACATACATAGCCAATATATGTGTACGGGAGTTGTAAATTACAAAATATTATTAGCTATTATTTTACCTAGGAGGTGATGAGTAGTCAATTAATCACTAGGTTGTACAGTTTATCTATCTATTATCTATTATATATTGTATTATATAACAAATATATTGATGTCTAATAGGGCCACCATGTTAATCCACATTATTATAATTATTTACCTATTAGGGTAATTTTAATTGTCAAGACTTAAAAAAATCATGTAACATGTACCACCATATATTTATGAACGTAAAAGATGTGACAGCCCGTGTCAAATATCCATTTACGTGTGATATAGAAAAAGACCAACGAGTGTTGTGGCGAATCTCATTACGTTGTAAGGAAAAATTGTAAGTCCAAGTCCCTGTTTTCTTTTAAAAGTATAGTCTGTGCACCTGTTTGCTTGCATCCAAAAAAATACGTAACATGTATGTGATCTAGCTAACCAATCCCAGCAAGTTCCAAACAAACAAAACTTAAACGTGCGTTCAAACAACTCCCAAGATGACCTTGGAAAGGGAAAAAAAAAGTACATACGAACAAGTGAATTCCCGTAATTTTAGTTTAGTCATATTCATTTTTTTAGGACGGCTAAGATTGAACGACTCTAGCTGGATGGACCCATGTATTTGCTGATTTAAGTCTACATGCAACAAAGAAATGTCTCGTGATGATGTGCATAATATTTTAGCAACAGGTTTCTACTATTATAGCAACATTGTAAATGAATAGTGAGTCGGCCATTAAAACGTTTGTCAAAGAAGCGAGTCAGTGACTCAAACGTTTTTATTTATTATAGCAACACCATCTTTTTTCGTCCTTCTACAAGAAGATTTATATGTATATATTCACTGCCCTATCATGATACACCAGGCCTATCAAGATACACCAGGGAAATATTTCCACTCATCTCACAAAAAATATATATATTATCTATAAGTTTAGAGGCTTTAGGGCAAAATAATAAATTATTGCCATAAAAATTGTTTCATAATAATTATTTTTTATTTCTTGGAAATGAACTCATGTACACAATTTTCAAAGTTAAGCACTTAAGAATTTATTCATATGATAAAGATCATGTACTTTTCAATAACCAAGAGGTAAATGGGATGAAAAGTTTTCGTAAAAGATAAAAGTAAATACTAAACAATTTTAAAGTACCACAGGTGATGCCCTCGCATTTGCGAGGGCCCCTGTGCTAGTTTGTTCTAATAATAGAATCATAAGGTACCTTCATTCTCTTTCTAGGGAAGTGTTCCATACCCTTTTTGAGAGGAAATTGATATTTAATATTACCTTCCTTCATATCAATAGTGGCACCAACGGTTCGAAGAAAAGATCTTCCCAATATAATGGGGCAAGATGCATTGCATTCAATATCCAAGACAACAAAATCAACGGGGACAAGGTTATTGTTAACCATAATATGAACATTATCAACTTTCGCCAAAGGTTTCTTTTTAGCATTATCGCCGAGATTAACATCCAGATAACAGTTTTTCAATGGTGGCAAGTCAAGCATATCATAGACTTTTTTAGGCATAACGAAATACTTGCACCAAGATCACATAAAGCATTACAATCAAAATCTTTAACTCTCATTTTAATGATGGGCTCCCAACCATCTTCTAGCTTTCTAGGAATAGAAGTTTCAAGTTTTAGTTTTTCTTCTCTAGCTTTTATGAGAGCATTTGTAATGTGTTTTGTGAAAGCCAAATTTATAGCACTAGCATTAGGACTTTTAGCAAGTTTTTGTAAGAACTTTATAACTTCAGAGATGTGGCAATCATCAAAATCTAAATCATTACAATCTAAAGCAATGGGATTATCATCCCCAAGGTTGGAAAAAATTTCAGCAGTTTTATCACAGGCAGTTTCAAGCAGCTTTAGCAGCTTCAGGTAATTTTGCGCGCTTTGCACTAGGAGTAGAAGCATTGCCAACACCAATTATTTTATTATTGATAGTAGGAGGTGCAGCAACATGTGAATCATTAGCATTTCTAGTGGTGGTAATAGTCCAAACTTTAGCTACATTACTCTTTTTAGCTAGTTTTTCATTTTCTTCTCTATCCCACCTAGCACGTAGCTTCAGCCATTAATCTTATATTCTCATTAATTCTAACTTGGATGGCATTTGCTGTAGTAACAATTTTATTTTCAATATCCCTATTAGGCATAACTTTCGATTTCAAAAGATCAACATCAGAGGCAAGACTATCAACTCTAGAAACAAGAATATCAATTTTATTGAGCTTTTCCTCAACAGATTTGTTAAAGGCAGTTTGTGTACTAATAAATTCTTTAAGCAGGCTTCAAGTCTAGGGGGTGTATTCCTATTATTGTTGTAAGAATTCCCATAAGAATTAGCATACCCGTTACCATTATTATAAGGATATGGCCTATAGTTATTACTAGAATTGTTCCGATAAGCATTATTGTTGAAATTATTATTTTTAATGAAGTTTACATCAACATGTTCTTCTTGGGCAACCAATGAAGCTAATGGAACATTATTAGGATCAACATTAGTCCTATCATTCGCAAGCATAGACATAATAGCATCAATCTTATCACTCAAGGAGGAGGATTCTTCAACAGAATTTACCTTCTTACCTTGTGGAGCTCTTTCCGTGTGCCATTCAGAGTAATTAACCATCATATTATCAAGGAGCTTTGTTGCTTCACCAAGAGTGATGGACATAAAGGTACCTCCAGCAGCTGAATCCAATAAATTCCGCGAAGAAAAATTTAGTCCTGCATAGAAGGTTTGGATGATCATCCAAGTAGTCGATCCATGGGTTGGGCAATTTTTAACTAGAGATTTCATTCTTTCCCAAGCTTGAGCAACATGTTCATTATCCAATTGTTTAAAATTCATTATGCTACTCCTCAAAGATATAATTTTAGCAGGGGGATAATATCTACCAATAAAAGCATCCTTGCATTTAGTCCAGGAATCAATACTATTCTTAGGCGAGAGATAGCAACCAATCTTTAGCTCTTCCTCTTAATGAGAAAGGAAACAATTTTAATTTTATAATGTCACCATCTACATCTTTATACTTTTGCATTTCACATAGTTCAACAAAATTATTGAGATGGGCAGCAGCATCATCGAGCTAACACTGGAAAATTGCTCTCGCATAACAAGATTCAAGAAAGCGGGTTTAATTTCAAAGAATTCTCTCGTAGTAGCAAGGTGGAGCAATAGGTGTGCATAGGAAATCATTATTATTTGTGCTAGTGAAGTCACACAACTTAGTATTTTCAGGGTTGGCCATTTTAGCAATAGTAAATAAAGCAAACTAGATAAAGTAAATGCAAGTAAACTAATTTTTTTTTGTGTTTTTGATATAGCAAACAAAACAGTAAATAAAGTAAAGCTAGCAACTAATTTTTTTGTGTTTTGATATAATGCAGCAAACAAATTAGTAAATAAAATAAAGCAAGACAAAAACAAAGTAAAGATATTGAGAAGTGGAGACTCCCCTTGCAGCGTGTCTTGATCTCCCCGGCAACGGCGCCTGTAAAATATGCTTGATGGCGTGTATTTCACACGTTCGTTGGGCAACCCCAAGAGGAAGGTATGATGCGCACAGCAGCAAGTTTTCCCTCGAAAGAAACCAAGGTTTATCGAACCAGGAGGAGCCAAGAAGCACGTTGAAGGTTGATGGCGGCGGGATGTAGTGCGGCGCAACACCAGGGATTCCGGCGCCAACGTGGAACCCGCACAACACAACCAAAGTACTTTGCCCCAACGAAACGGTGAGGTTGTCAATCTCACCGGCTTGCTGTAACAAAGGATTAACCGTATTGTGTGGAAGATGATTGTTTGCAGAGAAAATAGTAAAAACAAGTATTGCAGCAGATTTGTATTTCAGTATTAAAAGAATGGACCGGGGTCCACAGTTCACTAGAGGTGTCTCTCCCATAAGATAAAAGCATGTTGGGTGAACAAATTACAGTCGGGCAATTGACAAATAGAGAGGACATAACAATGCACATACATGACACGATAAGTATAGTGAGATTTAATTGGGCATTACGACAAAGTACATAGACCGCCATCCAACTGCATCTATGCCTAAAAAGTCCACCTTCAGGTTATCGTCCGAACCCCTTCCAGTATTAAGTTGCAAAGCAACAGACAATTGCATTAAGTATGGTGCGTAATGTAATCAACAACTACATCCTCGGACATAGCGCCAATGTTTTATCCCTAGTGGCAACAAGCACAACACAACCTTAGAACTTTCTCATCACTGTCCTAGTATCAATGCAGGCATTAACCCACTATCGAGCATAAATACTCCCTCTTGGAGTTAAAAGTAAAAACTTGGCCAGAGCCTCTACTAGTAACGGAGAGCATGCAAGATCATAAACAACACATATGTAATAACTTGATAATTAACATGACATGGTATTCTCTATCCATCGGATCCCGACAAACACAACATAGAGTATTACAGATAGATGATCTTGATCATGTTAGGCAGCTCACAAGATCCAACAATGAAGCACAATGAGGAGAAGACAACCATATAGCTACTGCTATGGACCCATAGTCCAGGGGTGAACTACTCACTCATCACTCCGGAGGCGACCATGGCGGTGTAGAGTCCTCCGGGAGATGAATCCCCTCTCCGGCGGGTGCCGGAGGAGATCTCCGAATCCCCCGAGATGGGATCGGCGGCGGCGGCGTCTCGCAAGGTTTTCCGTATCGTGGTTTTCCGCCTCGGGGGTTTCGCGACGAAGGCTTTAAGTAGGCGGAAGGGCGAGTCGGGGGCTGACGAGGGGCCCACACCACGGGCGGCACGGGCCCCCTTGGCCACGCCGCCATGTGGTTTGGCCACCTCGTGGCCCCACTTCGTATGCTCTTCGGTCTTCCGGAAGGTTCGTGGCGAAATAGGCCCCCGGGTCTTGATTTCGTCCAATTCCGAGAATATTTCGTTACTAGGATTTCTGAAACCAAAAACAGCAGAAAACAGCAACTGGCATTTCGGCATCTTGTTAATAGGTTAGTTCCAGAAAATGCACGAATATGACATAAAGTGTGCATAAAACATGTAGGTATCATCAATAATATGGCATAGAACATAAGAAATTATCGATACGTCGGAGACGTATCAGACACCACTAGAAGAATAACACCACAACTTAAATATCAAACCATTGAATATTACTCAACATAGTTCACTACTAACATTTAGACTTCACCCATGTCCTCAAGAACTAAACGAACTACTCACAAGACATCATATGGAACATGATCAGAGGTGATATGATGATGAATAACAATCTGAACATAAACTTTGGTTCAATGGTTTCACTCAATAGCATCAATAACAAGGAGTAATCAATACCGGGAGAGTTTCCCCTACCAAACAATCAAGATTCAACCCTAGATGTTATAGCGGTGACGAGGTGCAGCGGTGGAGATGACGGTGACGGTGGTGGAGATGATGGTGATGATGATCCCAATGAAGTCCAGCTCGATGACGGTGACGATGCCGTCGATTTCCCCCTCCAATTTCCCCGACGGATTTCAGCCTGCCGGAGAGCTCTTTTCTCTCTGGTGTTTTCCGCCCCGCAGAGGCGGCTGTGTGTCCTCGCGATTATTCTCTGGAGCTTAGGTTTTCGGGGAGAAGAAGTACGCGAAAGAGAGGCGGCCGAAGGGGGCTGTGGGCCCCCTCCCCACCAGGCGGTGATAGCGTGCAAGACACACGTTCGTTGGGAACCCCGAGAGGAAGGTGTGATGCGTACAACAGCAAGTTTTCCCTTAGTAAGAAACCAAGGTTATCGAACCAGTAGGAGTCAAGGAACACATGAAGGTTGTTGGTGGCGGAGTGTAATGCGGCGCAACACCAGGGATTCCGGCGCCAACGTGGAACCTGCACAACACAATCAAAGTACTTTGCCCCAACGTAACAGTGAGGTTGTCAATCTCACCGGCATGCTGTAAACAAAGGATTAGATGTATAGTGTGGAAGATGATGTTTGTTTGCGAAGAAAAGTAAAGAACACGTATTGCAGTAGATTGTATTTCAGATGTAAAGAATGGACCGGGGTCCACAGTTCACTAGTGGTGTCTCTCCCATAAGATAAATAGCATGTTGGGTGAACAAATTACAGTTGGGCAATTTACAAATAGATAAGGCATAACAATGCACATACATATATCACGATGACTACTATGAGTTTTAATCAGGGCATTACGACAAAGTACATAGGCCGCTATCCAGCATGCATCTATGCCTAAAAAGTCCACCTTCAGGTTATCATCCGAACCCCTTACAGTATTAAGTTGCAAACAACAGACAATTGCATTAAGTATGGTGTGTAATGTAATCAACACAAATATCCTTAGACAAAGCATTGATGTTTTATCCCTAGTGGCAACAACACATCCACAACCTTAGAACTTTCTGTCACTGTCCCAGATTCAATGGAGGCATGAACCCACTATCGAGCATAAATACTCCCTCTTGGAGTTACAAGTATCAACTTGGCCAGAGCCTCTACTAGCAACGGAGAGCATGCAAGAACATAAACAACACATATATTATAGATTGATAATCAACTTGACATAGTATTCCATATTCATCGGATCCCAACAAACACAACATGTAGCATTACAAATAGATGATCTTGATCATGATAGGCAGCTCACAAGATCTAACATGATAGCACAATGAGGAGAAGACAACCATCTAGCTACTGCTATGGACCCATAGTCCAGGGGTGAACTACTCACACATCAGTCCGGAGGCGATCATGGTGATGAAGAGTCATCCGGGAGATGATTCCCCTCTACGGCAGGGTGCCGGAGGCGATCTCCTGAATCCCCCGAGATGGGATTGGCGGCGGCGGCGTCTCTGGAAGGTTTTCCGTATCGTGGCTCTCGGTACTGGGGTTTTCGCGACGAAGGCTTTAAGTAGGCGGAAGGGCAGGGTTGGAGGCGGCGCGAGGGACCCACACCATAGGGCCGCGCGGGCCCCTCCCTGGCCGCGCCGGCCTATGGGTACGGGCCCTCGTGGCCCCACTTCGTATCCCCTCCGGTCTTCTGGAAGCTTCGTGAAAAAATAAGACCATGTGCGTTGATTTCGTCCAATTCCGAGAATATTTTCTTTGTAGGATTTCTGAAACCAAAAACAGCAGAAAACAACAACTGGCTCTTCGGCATATCGTCAATAGGTTAGCGCCGGAAAATGCATAATAATGACATAAAGTGTGTATAAAACATGTGAGTATCATCATAAAAGTAGCATGGAACATAAGAAATTATAGATACGTTTGAGACGTATCAAGCATCCCCAAGCTTAGTTCCTACTCGCCTCGAGTAGGTAAACGATAACAAGGATAATTTCTGAAGTGACATGCTATCATAATCTTGATCAATACTATTGTAAAGCATATGAGATGAATGCAGCGATTCGAAGCAATGGTAAAGACAATGAGTAAACAACTCGAATCATATAGCAAAGACTTTTCATGAATAGTACTTTCAAGACAAGCATCAATAAGACTTGCATAAGAGTCAACTCATAAAGCAATAGATTCTTAGTAGAAAGCTTTGAAGCAACACAAAGGAAGATATAAGTTTCAACAGTTTCTTTCAACTTCAACATGTTTATCTCATGGATAATTGTCAACACAAAGTAATATAACAAGTGCAATAGGTGAACATATAAGAATCAATGCACACAGTTTACACAAGTGTTTGCTTCTAAGATAGAAAGAAGTGGGTAAACTGACTCAACAATAAAGTAGAAGATAGGCCCTTCACAGAGGGAAGCATGGATTACTATTTTTGTGCTAGAGCTTTTCATTTTGAAAACATAGAAACAATTTTGTCAACGGTAGTAATAAATCATATGTGTTATGTATAAGACATCTTATAAGATGCAAGCCTCATGCATAGATTACCAATAGTGCTCGCACCTTGTCCTAATTAGCTTGGATTAACATGGATTATCATTGCATAACATATGTTTCAACCAAGTGTCACAAAGGGGTACCTCTATGCCGCTCGTACAAAGGTCCAAGGAGATAGATCGCATTTGATTTCTCGTTTTTGATAAATCTCAACTTAGGACATCCATACCGGGACAACATAGATAACAGATAATGGACTCCTCTTTAATGCATAAGCATTCAACAACAGATAATATTCTCATAAGAGATTGAGGATTAATTGTCCAAACTGAAACTTCCACCATGATTCATGGCTTTAGTTAGCGGCTCAATGTTCTTCTCTAACAATATGCATACTCAAACCATTTGATCATGAAAATCGCCCTTACTTCAGTACAAGATGAACATGCATAGCAACTCACATGATATTCAACAAAGGTGTAAAAGTTGATGGCGTCCCCAGAAACATGGTTACCGCTCAACAAGCAACTTATAAGAAATAAGATACATAGCTACATATTCTTCACCACAATAGTTTTTAAGGCTATTTTTCCCATGAGCTATATGTTGTAAAGGCAAAGAATAGAATTTTAAAGGTAGCACTCAAGTAATGTACTTTGGAATGGCAGAGAAATACCATGTAGCAGGTAGGTATGGTGGACACAAATGGCATAGTTTTTGGCTCAAGGATTTGGATGCACGAGAAGAATTCCCTCTCAATACAAGGCTAGGCTAGCAAGGTTGTTTGAAGCAAACTCAAGTATAAAACGGTACAGCAAGACTTACGTAAAAACATATTGCAAGCATTATAAGACTCTACATTGTCTCCCTTGTTGTTCAAACACCTTAACCGGAAAATATCTAGACTCTAGAGAGATCAATCATGCAAACCAAATTTTAACAAGCTCTATGTAGTTCTTCATTAATGGGTGCAAAGTACATGATGCAAGAGCTTAAACATGATCTATATGAGCACACCAATTGCCAAGTATCAAATTATTCAAGACATTATACCAATTACCACATGAAGCATTTTCTGTTTCCAACCATATAACAATGAACGTAGCAGTTTCAACCTTCGCCATGAACATTAAAAGTAAAGCTAAGGACACATGTGTTCATATGCAACAGCGGAGCATGTCTCTCTCCCAAACAAGGAATGCTAGGATCCGATTTTATTCAAACAAAAACAAAAACAAAAACAAACAGACGCTCCAAGTAAAGCACATAAGATGTGACGGAATAAAAATATAGTTTCATTAGAGGTGACCTGATAAGTTGTCGCTGAAGAAGGGATGCCTTGGGCATCCCCAAGCTTAGATGCTTGAGTCTTCTTAAAATATGCAGGGATGAACCACGGGGGCATCCCCAAGCTTAGGCGTTTCACTCTTCTTGATCATATTGTATCATCCTCCTCTCTTGACCCTTGAAAACTTCCTCCACACCAAACTTAAAACAAACTCATTAGAGGGTTAGTGCATAATTGAAAATTCACATATTCAGAGGTGACATAATCATTCTTAACACTTCTGGACATTGCACAAAGCTACTGAAAGTTAATGGAACAAAGAAATCCATTCAACATAGCAAAACAGGCAATGCGAAATAAAAGGCAGAATCTGTCAAAACAGAACAGTCCGTAAAGACGAATTTTTCTGGGGCACTTAACTTGCTCAGATGAAAATGCTCAAATTGGATGAAAGTTGCGTACATATCTGAGGATCATGCACGTAAATTGGCAGATTTTTCTGAGTTACCTACAGAAGGGGCTGCTAAATTTCGTGACAGCAAGAAATCTGTTTCTGCGCAGTAATCCAAATCTAGTATTGACTTTACTATCAAAGACCTTACTTGGCACAACAATGCAATAAAATAAAGATAAGAAGAGGTTGCTACAGTAGTAACAACTTCCGACTCAAATATAAAACAAAAGTGCAGAAGTAAAATAATGGGTTGTCTCCCATAAGCGCTTTTCTTTAACGCCTTTCAGCTAGGCGCAGAAAGTGTGAATCAAGTATTATCAAGAGATGAAGCATTAACATAGGGGTTTGGAGTTTTCTCAACTATGCATTGTATCTTATCTATGTAAGTTTCAGAGACCCCTTTTTCATTACTCTTAGGCTTGCTATCCTCATCAAACAAATTTTCAGGAACAATTCAATCATAATTCTTTTCTAGTGCCTCGCACATTCCTAAGAGCTTGCAAGGTATTGATGTCTTAATCTCCCCTTCACAATTAACTTTATTGGTGTACTTTAATCTATCTTTTTCCATTTTTTCAAGGGTACTAGCAAAGTTGGTATAAGAGCCAAGCATCTTATATTTAACAAAGACTTTTCTAGCTTCTCTTGCTACGTCACCAAATTCTTTAAGAAGGGTTTCTAAGACAAAATCTTTCTTTTCTCCTTCCTCCATATCACAGAGTGTAAGAAACATATGTTGCATTACGGTGTTAAGATTAACAAATCTAGCTTCCAACATGTGTACTAAAGAAGCAGCAGCAATTTCATAAGTAGGAGCAAGTTCTACCAAGTGCCTATCTTCAAAATCTTCAACTTGTACTAACATGAGTGAAAAAATCTTCTATATTATCTCTCCCAATGATAGACCCTCGTCCTACCGGTATGTCTTTTAGAGTGTATTTAGGAGGAAACATGATGAAATAAACAAAAGGTAAATAAAGTAAATGCAAGTAACTAATTTTTTTGTGATTTTGATATAGAGAACGCAAACAAGACAGTAAATAAAGTAAAGCTAGCAACTATTTTTTTTGTATTTTTGATATAAAGAGCAAACAAAGCAGTAAATAAAGTAAAGTAAAGCAAGACAAAAACAAAGTAAAGAGATTGGATGTGGGAGACTCCCCTTGCAACGTGTCTTGATCTCCCCGGCAACGGCGCCAGAAAAAGTTGCTGGAAGTTGTCGTGGGAGTTGGAAATATTTGTGGTGTAACTTTTCTTCGTTCCCCGGCAACGGCGCCAGAAAAAGTTGCTTGATAGCGTGCAAGACACACGTCCGTTGGGAACCCCAAGAGGAAGGTGTGATGCGTACAGAAGCAAGTTTTCCCTCAGTAATAAACCAAGGTTATCGAACCAGTTGGAGTCAAGGAACACGTGAAGGTTGTTGGTGGCGGAGTGTAGTGCGGCGCAACACCAGGGATTCCGGCGCCAACATGGAACCTGCACAACACAATCAAAGTACTTTGCCCCAACGTAACAGTGAGGTTGTTAATCTCACCGGCTTGTTGTAAACAAAGGATTAGATGTATAGTGTGGAAGATGATGTTTGTTTGCGAAGAACATTAAAGAACAAGTATTGCAGTAGATTGTGTTTCAGATGTAAAGAATGGACCGGGGTCCACAGTTCACTAGTGGTGTCTCTCCCATAAGATAAATAGCATGTTGGGTGAACAAATTACAGTTGGGCAATTGACAAATAGAGAAGGCATAACAATGCACATACATATATTACGATGACTACTATGAGTTTTAATCAGGGCATTACGACAAAGTACATAGACCGCTATCCAGCATGCATCTATGCCTAAAAAGTCCACCTTCAGGTTATCATCCGAACCCCTTCCGGTATTAAGTTGCAAACAACGGACAATTGCATTAAGTATGGTGCATAATGTAATCAACACAAATATCCTTAGACAAAGCATTGATGTTTTATCCCTAGTGGAAACAACACATCCACAACCTTAGAACTTTCTCGTCACCTGTCCTGCATTCAATGGAGGCATGAACCCACTATCGAGCATAAATACTCCCTCTTGGAGTTACAAGTATCAACTTGGCCAGAGCCTCTACTAGCAACAGAGAGCATGCAAGAACATAAACAACACATATATGATAGATTGATAATCAACTTGACATAGTATTCCATATTCATCGGATCCCAACAAACACAACATGTAGCATTACAAATAGATGATTTTGATCATGATAGGAAGCTCACAAGATCTAACATGATAGCACAATGAGGAGAAGACAACCATCTAGCTACTGCTATGGACCCATAGTCCAGGGGTGAACTACTCACACATCAGTCCAGAGGCGATCATGGTGATGAAGAGTCATCCGGGAGATGATTCCCCTCTCCGACAGGGTGCCGGAGGCGATCTCCTGAATCCCCCGAGATGGGATTGGCGGCGGCGGCGTCTCTGGAAGGTTTTCCGTATCGTGACTCTCGGTACTGGGGTTTTCGCGACGAAGGCTTTAAGTAGGCGAAAGGGCAGGGTTGGAGGTGGCGCGAGGGACCCACACCATAGGGCGGCGCGGGCCCCTCCCTGGCCGCGCCGGCCTATGGGTACGGGCCCTCGTGGCCCCACTTCGTATCCCCTCCGGTCTTCTGGAAGCTTCGTGGAAAAATAAGACCCTGGGCGTTGATTTCGTCCAATTCCGAGAATATTTCCATTGTAGGATTTCTGAAACCAAAAACAGCAGAAAACAGCAACTGACTCTTCGGCATCTCGTCAATAGGTTAGTGCCGGAAAATGCATAATAATGAAATAAAGTGTGTATAAAACATGTGAGTATTATCATAAAAGTAGCATGGAACATAAGAAATTATAGATACGTTTGAGACGTATCAGGCGGCGCGGCCAGGGCAGGGCCCGCGCCGGCCTATGGGGGGGCCCATGGCGGCCCTCCTCGGCTCCTCCTTCTGGCTGGCTTATTCTTCTGGAAAAATAAGATCTTCGGTGTAATTTCCGTCAATTGTTGATCTTCGTAAATATTGCATTCGACGGCGCTTTTTCCAGCGAGAATCCGACTCCGGTGAATGATTCTCCAATAATCATGAAACATGCAAAATAGGTGAAATAACATAAGTATCATCTCTAAATATGAAATATATAAATGAATAACAGTAAATTATGATATAAAATAGTGATGCAAAATGGACGTATCAGCCCTGCTCCAGTGAGACGACGCAAAGTGACCGGGCCGTCCGCAGTGACGCAAACCTGGCACAAATATGCGCCAGGTTTGTGTCTCCGTGGACGCTGCGCGGTCACACCGAATGTCCTCCTTTTCTTTCCCGGCCCCGCACGTGAGGGACAGCGAAATCGACCTCTTCGATTTGCTTATTTTTTTCCCTTCTTTGTTGTCCTAGTGCGACGAAACCACCCCAACCTCACCCGCCGCCGCACCGCCGCAGTACACGCCGTCGGCTCGGTCTTCGCCTCGCCGGACAGCAGGATCTGAGTCGGGGTAGGCTTTGGCGCGCACCTGTCACCTGGTAGGGGCCAAACTTTGCCGGTTGCGCAGCTCGGCCTCGCCGCCCACGACTTGTTCATTCAATTGTGCTGGTAGGTTTCTTGTCATGTTTTCCGCGCTATTGTGCGTGGCCATTGATCCGCAGTTTCTACCCACGCAGATGGACATGTGGCAGATGCTGGACAAGTTCCGCGTCGAGTTCATTGACTCCTCTTCCGACGAGGAGTCCGATCATTCGATGCAGACAATGGCTACTGTTGCGGCCTCCATGCTCCACGAGTACAATTCAAGCTAGGCGCTGGTGCACCGGGGTTCTGTGAAGGGCCGCTCAAAAAACCTGCCGCGCAACAGAGTAGCAGGACACCTCCTGCTCCACGCGGACTACTTCCACGCCACCGATCCGGTGTTCAAGGAAAAAATGTTCCAGCGCCGGTACAGGATGTAAAGGGACATGTTCATGGTCATTCTACGCGGCGTCAGAGACTACGACCCCTACTTCCAATGCAGGCCCGATGCAACAGGTGCGCTAGGCTTCACCTCCTACCAAAAATGCTCCGCAGCTATTCGCATGCTATCAGATGGAATGGTTGTTGATATATTCGATGAGTATCTTCGAATGGGTGAGAGCACCTTTCTTGAGTCCATGTACCGACTTTGCCGAGCCGTGATTGCCGTGTTCGGACAACATTACTGTAGGGAGCCAACAGTTGATGATACAAGGCGGTTGTTTTCTATCAACGAGTTTAGAGGATTCCCAGGAATGATTGGCAGCATATATTGCATGCACTGGGAGTGGAAGAACTGTCCATTTGGATGGCAGGGTCAGTATAGTGGGCATGCGCAGTCATATCTCGAGATTTATGGATTTGGCTTTCATTCTTTGGCATGGCCGTTTCCAACAACGACATCAATGTGTTGCACCGATCACCGGTTTTCAACAGGCTTATGTAACGCAAAGCTCCTCGGGTGAGCTACGAGGTCAATGAAAATACATATGACAAGCCATATTATTTAGCTGATGGCATCTACCTGACTGGGCCACATTGGTGAAAACTGTCTGTAATCCAAACTCAGAGAAGATGAGGAGGTTTGCCAAGATGCAAGAGGCTTGCAGGAAAGATGTGGAGCTAGGATTTGGTGTGCTCCAAGCTCGGTGGGCAATTGTCCGTCACCCAACCAAAACATGGTCGCTGAAGACCATGCATGAGGTGATGACATGCTGCGTGATCATGCACAACATGATCGTTGAAAACGAGCATCCTGATGGCCGCAATGAGCATCAATGGGATTTCCAAGGTGCGATTGCGCCAATCCATGGGGCATTATCCTTGGAGGACTATCTGCATATGAATGTAGAAGTCACTAACGATACCAGATCGAACGTCTACAGAGGGATCTGATTGAGCATCAGTGGGCATTGGCTAGCCATGAAGACAATGCCTGGAGGAATACCATTTTATTTTCGTGTAGACTTTTAAAAATTTGGATGTAATAACTATGACTTCGTTGAAACTGTTTATTTTGTTGTTTTGAAACATCCCAATTCATGCCAACGCGGAAATGCATCGGCCCGCTGGAGGCACCCCAGCCGCAAACGGACGCGTGGACGAAAACAGTCATTTCCACGTCCGCCACGCGACGCAAACGGACGCACACAGACAATTTAGGCGTCCGATTTGCGTCACCCCGTTGGAGATATCCTTAGCCCAATACAAAATTTGAAATTCTCATATGGCACATTATGCCTGGCAAAGGGTGGCATTAAAGCTTAGTCCAACATTACTAGTTTAGAGAGAGTTGAACCTCCTTATATAAGATAGGAGGGTGTTCTACCACTCACTAAGGTGTGAGAAGAGTGGCTTACACGCCTACTCTTCCGCCGCTCACCTCGCCTCATCACGATGTGCGCGCCATGTGGTTGTCTATATTTTTGTTCAGAAAACTAATTGAGTCATATATGTATATTACCGAACCGTCTGGTCATACACTTAAGGTTCACCATTGTAGTGAGTACTAGATATGGTAGAGGTAAGAGAGAAACCCATCAGAATAGTCCCTGTAAGATCAAAATAGTTTCAAATAGAAATTGATAGAGTTTTGGAATGCAATTTGGAGTGTTTAGGAGGTATCCAGATTTTGCAGGAAACTCTGGAATGTTCAAGAGGGACAAAAAAGGTGATGCCTGATACGTCTCCGACGTATCGATAATTTCTTGTGTTCCATGCCACATTATTGATGATACCTACATGTTTTATGCACACTTTATGTCATATTCGTGCATTTTCTGGAACTAACCTATTAACAAGATGCCGAAGTGCCAGTTGTTGTTTTCTGCTGTTTTTGGTTTCGAAATCCTAGTAACGAAATATTCTCGGAATCGGACGAAATCAAGACCCGGGTTCCTATTTTCACCGGAAGCATCCAGAACACCCGGGAAGGACCGGAGGGGGGGCACTCGGGCCCCCGGACCATAGGCCGGCGCGGCCCGGGCCCCGGCCGCGCCGCCATATGGTGTGGCCACCCCTTCGACCCTCTGCGCCGCCTCTTCGCCTATATAAAGCCCCTGGATCGAAAACCCTGAGGCGAAGAACCACGATACGGAAAACCTTCCAGAGCCGCCGCCATCGCGAAGCCAAGATCCGGGGGACAGGAGTCTCGTTCCGGCACCCTGCCGGAGCGGGGAAGTGCCCCGGAAGGCTTCTCCATCGACACCGCTGCCATCTCCACCGCCATCTTCATCACCGCTGCTGCTCCCATGAGGAGGGAGTAGTTCTCCATCGAGGCTCGGGTCTGTACCGGTAGCTATGTGGTTCATCTCTCTCCTATGTACTTCAATACAATAATCTCATGAGCTGCCTTACATGATTGAGATTCATATGATGATGCTTGTAATCTAGATGTCATTATGCTAGTCAAGTGAGTTTTACTTATGTGATCTCCGGAGACTCCTTGTCCCACGTGTGTAAAGGTGACAGTGTGTGCACCGTGTGGGTCTCTTAGGCTATATTTCACGAATACTTATTCACTCGTTGAATGACATAGTGAGGTGCTTATTTATATCTCTTTATGATTGCAATGTGTTTGTATCACAATTTATCTATGTGCTACTCTAGTGATGTGTTATTAAAGTAGTTTTATTCCTCCCGCACGTGTGCAAAGGTGACAGATGTGTGCACCGTGTTAGTACTTGGTTTATGCTATGATCATGATCTCTTGTAGATTGCGAAGTTAACTATTGCTATGATAATATTGATGTGATCTATTCCTCCTACATATGCATGAAGGTGACGAGTGTGCATGCTATGCTAGTACTTGGTTTAGTCTTTTGATCTATCTTACACTAAAGGTTACTAAAATATGAGCATTATTGTGGAGCTTGTTAACTCCGGCATTGAGGGTTCGTGTAATCCTACGCAATGTGTTCATCATCCAACAAAAGTGTAGAGTATGCATTTATCTATTCCGTTATGTGATCAATGTTGAGAGTGTCCACTAGTGAAAGTGTAATCCCTAGGCCTTGTTCCTAAATATCGCTATCGCTTCTTGTTCTATCGTTTCTATCGTGTTACTACTGCTTGCATTACTACTCGCTTGTTTATCTGTCCTAGGCAAAGCACTTTTCTAGTGCTGTTGCTACTACTTATTCATACCACCTGTATTTCACTATCTCTTCGCCGAACTAGTGCACCTATTAGGTGTGTTGGGGACACAAGAGACTTCTTGCTTTGTGGTTGCAGGGTTGCATGAGAGGGATATCTTTGACCTCTTCCTCCCTGAGTTCGATAAACCTTGGGTATCCACTTAAGGGAAACTTGCTGTTGTTCTACAAACCTCTGCTCTTGGAGGCCCGATGTCTACGGGAGCTTCTATTCTTGTAGACGAGTGTTGGGACTCCAAGAGCAGAGGTTTGTAGAACAGCGAGCAAGTTTCCCTTAAGTGGATACCCAAGGTTTATCGAACTCGGGAGGAAGAGGTCAAAGATATCCCTCTCATGCAACCCTGCAACCACAAAGCAAGAAGTCTCTTGTGTCCCCAACACACCTAATAGGTGCACTAGTTCGGCGAAGAGATAGTGAAATACAGGTGGTATGAATAAGCGATGAGCAATGGCAACGACACTAGAAAAGTGCTTTGCCCGAAACGATAAACAAGCAAGTAGTAATGCAGCAGTAGTAACACGATAGAAACGAAGAACAAGCAGCGATAGCAAGCACTTAGGAACAAGGCCTAGGGAATAGACTTTCACTAGTGGACACTCTCAACATTGATCACATAACGAGAATAGATAAATGCATACTCTACACTTTTGTTGGATGATGAACACATTGCGTAGGATTACATGAACCCTCAATGTCGGAGTTAACAAGCTCCACAATAATGCTCATATTTTAGTAACCTTTAGTGTAAGATAGATCAACAGAACTAAACCAAGTACTAGCATAGCATGCACACTGTCACCTTCATGCATATGTAGGAGGAATAGATCACATTAATATTATCATAGCAATAGTTAACTTCGCAATCTACAAGAGATCATGATCATAGCATAAACCAAGTACTAACACGGTGCACACATCTGTCACCTTTGCACACGTGCAGGAGGAATAAAACTACTTTAATAACACATCACTAGAGTAGCACATAGATAAATTGTGATACAAACACATTGCAATCATAAAGAGATATAAATAAGCACCTCACTATGCCATTCAACGGTGAATAAGTATTCTGTGAAATATGGCCTAAGAGACCCACACGGTGCACACACCGTCACCTTTACACACGTGGGACAAGGAGTCTCCGGAGATCACATAAGTAAAACTCACTTGACTAGCATAATGACATCTAGATTACAAGCATCATCATATGAATCTCAATCATGTAAGGCAGCTCATGAGATTATTGTATTGAAGCACATGGGAGAGAGATGAACCACATAGCTACCGGTACAGCCCCGAGCCTCGATGGAGAACTACTCCCTCCTCATGGGAGCAGCAGCGTGATGAAGATGGCGGTGGAGATGGCAGCGGTGTCGATGGAGAAGCCTTCCGGGCACTTCCCCGCTCCGGCGAGGTGCCGAACGAGACTCCTGTCCCCAGCATCTTGGCTTCGCGATGGCGGCGGCTCGGGAAGGTTCTCGTGGTTTTCGTCGAACGCCTCGAGGTTTTTAGGTCAGGGGCTTTATATAGGCGAGAGGCGGCGCAGAGGGCTGACAGGGGGCCACACCATAGGGCGGCGCGGCCCCTCTCGGCCGCGCCAGCCTAGGGTTTGGTGGCCCTCGTGGCCCCCTCCGACCTCTCCGGTGTGTTCTGGATGCTTCCGGGGATTCTAAGATCTTTGGCGTTGATTTCGTCCGATTCCGAGAATATTTCGTTACTAGGATTTCGAAACCAAAACAGCGAAAACAGGAACCGGCACTTCGGCATCTTGTTAATAGGTTAGTTCCGTAAAATGCACGAATATGACATAAAGTGTGCATATAACATGTAGATAACATCAATAATGTGGCATGGAACACAAGAAATTATCGATACGTTGGAGACGTATCAGCATCCCCAAGCTTAGTTCTGCTCGTCCCGAGCAGGTAAAACGATAACAAAGATAATTTCTGGAGTGACATGCCATCATAAACTTGATCATACTACTTGTAAAGCATATGTAGTGAATGCAGCGATCAAAACAATGTGTATGACATGAGTAAACAAGTGAATCATAAAGCAAAGACTTTTCATGAATAGCACTTCAAGACAAGCATCAATAAGTCTTGCATAAGAGTTAACTCATAAAGTAATAATTCAAAGTAAAGGTATTGAAGCAACACAAAAGAAGATTAAGTTTCAGCAGTTGCTTTCAACTTGTAACATGTATATCTCATGGATAATTGTCAATGCAAAGCAATATAACAAATGCAATATGCAAATATGTAAGAATCAATGCACAGTTCACACAAGTGTTTGCTTCTTGAGATGGAGAGAAATAGGTGAACTGACTCAACAATGAAAGTAAAAGAATGGTCCTCATAGAGGAAAAGCATCGATTGCTATATTTGTGCTAGAGCTTTGATTTTGAAAACATGAAACAATTTTGTCAACGGTAGTAATAAAGCATATGCATCATGTAAATTATATCTTATAAGTTGCAAGCCTCATGCATAGTGTACCAATAGTGCCCGCACCTTGTCCTAATTAGCTTGGACTACCTGGATTATCACCGCAATACATATGCTTTAACCAAGTTTCACAAAGGGGTACCTCTATGCCGCCTGTACAAAGGTCTAAGGAGAAAGCTCGCATTTGGATTTCTCGCTATTGATTATTCTCAACTTAGACATCCATACCGGGACAACATAGACAACAGATAATGGACTCCTCTTTTATGCATAAGCATGTAACAACAATTAATTCTTTTCTCATTAGAGATTTGAGGATATTTGTCCAAAACTGAAACTTCCACCATGAATCATGGCTTTAGTTAGCGGCCCAATGTTCTTCTCTCACAATATGCATGCTCAAACCATTCAACTCGGTGTAGATCGCCCTTACTTCAGACAAGACGAACATGCATAGCAACTCACATGAAATTCAACAATGAGTTGATGGCGTTCCCAAGTAAACATGGTTATCGCACAACAAGCAACTTAATAAGAGATAAAGTGCATAATTACATATTCAATACCACAATAGTTTTTTAAGCTATTTGTCCCATGAGCTATATATTGCAAAGGTGAATGATGGAATTTTAAAGGTAGCACTCAAGCAATTTACTTTGGAATGGCGGGAAAATACCATGTAGTATAGGTAGGTATGGTGGACACAAATGGCATAGTGGTTGGCTCAAGTATTTTGGATGCATGAGAAGTATTCCCTCTCGATACAAGGTTTAGGCTAGCAAGGCTTATTTGAAACAAACACAAGGATGAACCGGTGCAGCAAAACTCACATAAAAGACATATTGAAAACATTATAAGACTCTACACCGTCTTCCTTGTTGTTCAAACTCAATACTAGAAATTATCTAGACTTTAGAGAGACCAATTATGCAAACCAAATTTTAGCAGGCTCTATGTATTTCTTCATTAATGGGTGCAAAGCATATGATGCAAGAGCTTAAACATGAGCACAACAATTGCCAAGTATCACATTACCCAAGACATTTATAGCAATTGCTACATGTATCATTTTCCAATTCCAACCATATAACAATTTAACGAAGAGGAAACTTCGCCATGAATATTATGAGCTAAGAACACATGTGTTCATATGAACCAGCGGAGCGTGTCTCTCTCCCACACAAGCATGATGTAATCCAATTTATTCAAACAAAAACAAAAACAAACCGACGCTCCAAGAAAAAGCACATAAGATGTGATGGAATAAAAATATAGTTTCAGGGGAGGAACCTGATAATGTTGTCGATGAAGAAGGGGATGCCTTGGGCATCCCCAAGCTTAGACGCTTGAGTCTTCTTGATATATGCAGGGGTGAACCACCGGGGCATCCCCAAGCTTAGACTTTTCACTCTTCTTGATCGTAGTATATCATCCTCCTCTCTTGACCCTTGAAAACTTCCTCCACACCAAACTCGAAACAACTCATTAGAGGGTTAGTGGACAATAAAAATTAACATGTTCAGAGGTGACACAATCATTCTTAATACTTCTGGACATTGCATAAAGCTACTGGACATTAATGGATCAAAGAAATTCATCCAACATAGCAAAAGAGGCAATGCAAAATAAAAGGTAGAATCTGTCAAAACAGAACAGTCCGTAAAGATGGATTTTATTAGGCCACCAGACTTGCTCAAACGAAAATGCTCAAATTGAATGAAAGTTGCGTACATATCTGAGGATCACTCACGTAAATTGGCATAATTTTCTGAGTTACCTACAGATAATTAGACCCTGATTCGTGACAGCAAAGAAATCTGTTTCTGCGCAGTAATCCAAATCTAGTACTTACTTTACTATCAAAGACTTTACTTGGCACAACAAAACTCAAAACTAAGATAAGGAGAGATTGCTACAGTAGTAAACAACTTCCAAGACACAAATATAAAACAAAGTACTGTAGCAAAATAACACATGGGTTATCTTCCAAGAAGTTCTTTCTTTTTAGCCATTAAGATGGGCTCAACAGTTTTAATGATGCACTCGCAAGAAATAGTATTTGAAGCAAAAGAGAGCATCAAGAGGCAAATTCAAAACACATTTAAGTCTAACATGCTTCCTATGCATAGGAATCTTGTAAATAAACAAGTTCATGAAGAGCAAAGTAACAAGCATAGGAAGATAAAACAAGTGTAGCTTCAAAAATTTCAGCACATAGAGAGGCATTTTAGTAACATGAAAATTTCTACAACCATATTTTCCTCTCTCATAATAACTTTCAGTAGCAACATGAGCAAACTCAACAATATAACTATCACATAAAGCATTCTTATCATGAGTCTCATGCATAAAATTATTACTCTCCACATAAGCATAATCAATTTTATTAGTTGTAG
>NC_061510.1:94273103-94367931 GCF_022539505.1 Lolium rigidum | reverse complement strand
AAGAAAAATGCAAGTGACCAAATATCGGGAGCCAAAAATAATTCAAGAAAAGAAACTTGATTGTACATAGAGGATGACATGCGGGTCCCATTTAGCAGACGCGGTATCACCGTTTGAGAGGCTGCACGGATCGAAAGAAAAAGGCAAGTGACCAAATATGAGGTTCCAAAAAAAATCCTAGAAAAGAAAGTTTTATAGTACATAGAGGATGACATGCGGGTCCCATTTAGCAGACAGCGGTCTCACCGTTTGAGAGGCGGCAGGGGATCGAAAGAAAAAGGTAAGTGACCAAATATGAGGTGCCAAAAAATCCAAGAAAAGAAAGTTTTATAGTACATAGAGGATGACATGCGGGTCCCATTTAGCAGCAGCGGTATCACCGTTTGAGAGGCGGCAGGGGATCGAAAGAAAAAGGCAAGTGACCAAATCTGAGGTGCCAAAAAAAACTCCAAGAAAAGAAAGTTGATTGCTCATAGAGGATGACATGCGGGTCCCAATTAGCAGCAGCGGTCTCAACGTTTCCAAGGCGGCAAGGGATCAAAAGAAAAAGGAAGTAGCCAGAAATCAGGGGGTCAAAAAAAATCCAAGAATAGAAAGAATTTTGGTTCATAGAGGATGACATGCGGGACCCATGATCCTGCATCGTAAACGGCTCGATCGGAGAGCGTTGAACGAGATGGCGCGATCGAGAAAAAAAACAATGCCAGAGAGGCTTCCATCTGGGCCCTACATCCCTCGGCGGTGCGGATTTGCGTTGTCTCGGCCGGCGAACCCGAGAATTCGAGATGCACCACGTCCCGGGACACCATACGCCACGTTTTGGCCGTTTTCGTCGGCCTAGGTGGCCTAAAAAACGAGAAAAAAAACGTTTTGACATGCACAACGGAGAGACCAAAAATCGTCGGCCATGGTGCACCAGCAACCACGGCGCGACTTCAACTTCGTCGGCCATGGCAACTTTTCTTGTAGTGACACTCCATATCAATATGTGCATATTTATATATGAAGTTGGAATTTCATGCACATATTAGCCATTTAGGATTTGATGGAGTATACCCTATATAATGAATCAAAGAAAGCGAGCATGCTACAAGTATAAACAAATTACATATAGGCATGCACAAAGATTTTAAAGATCCAAGAAAGATATACTTTGGATAAAATACCAAATGAATTCATGAAGGCATAAAGATGTGCCCAAACAAATTTGTTGTCCAAATTATATCAAAGAAGCAAATCCCGCAAAAGATTTGTTCAACAAAGTTCAACAAATGAACTAAGTAGAAAACATTGAGCATAAAAGATAAATAAAGCCACACATTCTCAACGATTTATCTCATTCAAGCAAATAAAACATGTAAGAAAAAAATGAGATAACACACTACCAAAAGAGCAAGATCTGAACAAATAAACCAAGCCTTCTATACTTTTCACAATGGCACAATGTACCATAAAGAAAAAGTTTGTCTTCCAAAACAAACACTTGATATGAATCAAGAGAATTTATCAAAAGATTTTTCAAAGGGACAAGGAAGACACATGGGAGCAACAAAAGATTTCTTGGAAATAAAATAAGGAAATAAGAAGCAATCCAAGGTGAAGATGATCCATAAATTCAACCACATAAAAGGTTATCAATTGTCAAAGACAATGAGAATACTTGAATTGATTTCCGGTGGTACATTTCAAGGATTCGAGATCAACTTCACAATAAAAGGCATAGGATAAATATATATAAGCTTAAGCACTATGCATGGATGAAGATTCTTGATAGCTTTAACTAGTCAAACAATCACGCACAACAATGATTAGAGTAACTTGAAGCAAACGTTGTCCCAAATAAGATATAGAGATATGTATGTGAGCAAAACCGCACCAAGAATTTCTTACTCAAACAAGAACCCATAAGATGAGCAATAAAATCTTTTTAATAAAAGTGGAGCTTGTTTGAGCAAACATGCCACCTAGGAACAAGATAATTAATAATATCAACTCTAAGTGGAATACCTCATATGTTCACATTTTCTAGGCTTGTTATATGTACAAAACATATAACTCCCCCATAATGTGATAAAACATTTCTTCTAATCAATAGGCAATTTAAAAATCAACAATAGATGATTAATGGATATTTTAGAATTTGAATTTCTCATGAGTATGACACACCACATAGTGACTAGATAATCTTGCAATATCAATACTAAGTGGTGGTACTTATACACACATTTTAAAGAAAGAGAGATGCACAATGCATATAACTCCCCCAAAATGGGATGTTCCATTAATCACTCAAAGAGAGCCAAATAAGATATCATCAAGATGCACTGGGCTCAAAACGATACACAAGTAAATGATGAGTCAAACAAACATACTTGAATACACAAGATAGGTAAGTAAGACACAACACATACAAACACATATTTGGTACAAAACCAAACATGCGAAGGGGCAAGTAACTTACAATAAATGTGAAGAGTTGAAGTATAAGTTACCGCAAGAGGATCATTGGATATAAGATATAGATGATAATCCTTATGACTTGGCTTGATAAAAATAATATATGAATATCCCTTAATTCTTCATGAAGTGGCCAAGTCTCCAATGCCCTCCACATACACCTATTGATCAAGTTTGAGCTTGTTGGTCCCCAACCAAGTTGGGTCCTAAGAGGTTAGTCACACTAGGCTTGGAAACCTAAATGGTTATGATAAGGGGTGGCCCGATCTTCTCAGTAAGCAACGGTGGTGATGATGATCACGGGGCGAACACAGTGGAGATAACTTGATGAAGAGTGGATGGTAACTTGTATGACGCAACGAGATCTCTCGATTGGTCCCTGTCGCCAATGCAACAGCTCTCAACCTTGCAAGATATTCGCAACTCCACACACTTGCGCACGTAGCCGCCGACCACGAAGCGGTAAGTTGCAACCTTCTAATTCCGAATGGAACAGCAGATCACACAAGACTTTCAGATTTACACCAAATCAATGCAATATGGTGTAGGGATTCAATAGAGTTGCAAATAAAGCAATCAACTATGAACTAGGGTTTATCTTAAACGTGGTCTAAAGCTAATTTGGGGGCGTCCTGGGCACTTATATAGGGGTTTAGGACGACCTCGGGTCGAAAAAGTACAAAAATAACCGACCCAGAATAGATCTGGTCGAGATAGACTCGGACTCGGCCGGCCTGGGGGCCAGTCGACCGGGCCAGGGACCGGGTGGCAACCGGGCGGGACGTCCAGGCTTACTGGATAGTGCCCGGTTGGCATAGGTGGAAACTCCGGTTTGGACCGGACGGATCCGGCGTGGAAGCCGGTCGGACCGGGCCTGGGGCCGGGTGGCCCGGCGGCACGGCCGGTTGACCGGGCTTGGCGCCGGCCTGAACTGCATCTCCTCCTCTCGCGCATGCCTCCCGCTCCTCCCTCGCGCGTCCATGGGATGTCTTCATGTCCAGCTCCATGTCCAGCTTCACGTCCAGCTGCTCCTCTCCTCCTCGTGCGATGCTTGCTCCATCCTCATACCTGATCATACATAAGTCATAGGACTTAGGCAGTATAAAGTTCTCATCGATCAAAGTATCACTTAGGAACAAATTCACATGTGTTTAAGTAGCTTCGCACGAGCTCGTGTCATTGGTCCAATCCTGACTTCATTGGACTTGAGCTTCACAACAGCATCTTCTTCATCTTGTAATGACGGAGGTAGTAGTGTGGTAGGGATGTCCTCATCATCTCCCCCCCTTCAAAAGGCGTCGACCTCGATGCTCCAAGGTCTTCTCTGTCATATGGTGTCAAATCAGCCACATTGAAAGAAGTGCTGACACCAAACTCATCTATTGGAAGATCTATAGAGTATGCATTATCATTGATCTTGGCAAGTACTTTGTAAGGACCAGCACCACGAGGAAGCAACTTGGACTTCCGCAACTGTGGGAACCTATCCTTGCGAAAATGTACCCAGACCATATCACCAGGCTTGAACAATATCTCCTTGCGCTTCTTGTTCATCCTTGCAACATTGCTCTTTCCTTTCTTCTCTATCAACTCTTTAGTCTTCACATGAATCTTTCGCACAAAATCTGCCCTCTTGGATGCTTCCATATTTACTTTCTCATGTATAGGTAGATGCAACAAATCCAGCGGAGTAATGGGTTTGAAACCATACACCACCTCAAAGGGACACAGCTCTGTGGTAGAATGTACCGCCCTGTTATAAGCAAACTTCACATGCGGCAAACAATCTTCCCACTCCTTTAGGTTCTTCTTTATCATGGATCTCAACAGTTGTGATAATGTTCTATTCACCACTTCAGTTTGACCATCAGTTTGGGGATGACATTTTGTACTAAAAAGTAGCTTCGTCCCCAGCTTTCTCCAAAGCGTCTTTGATACATCTCAAACGTATCTATAATTTCTTATGTTCCATGCTAGTTTTATGACAATACTCACATGTTTTATATGCACTTTATATCATATTATGGCATTTATTGGACTAACCTATTAACAAGATGCCACAGTGCCAGTTTCTGTTTATTATGTCTGTTTATTGCAGAAAAGGCCCAAAAACCAAAGTGCTCAGAAAAATCCAGAAAAATCACGAAAATTGTATTTCGCCGGAAGACTCACGGAGCCAGAAGGGCCAGGCCAGAGGAGGCCCAGGGCCTCCTCCCCACCAGCCGGCGCGGCCAGGAGGGTGGCCACCCCACCCTATGGTGTGGGCCCCCCAGGCACCCCCTCGCGCCGCCTCTTCGCCTATATTATCCCTCGAGACCTAAAACTTCGAGACCGATTGACGAAACTCCAGAAAGACTCCAGGAACGCCGCCGCCATCGCGAAACTCCAATTCGGGGGACAGAAGTCTCTGTTCCGGCACCCTGCCGGGACGGGGAATTGCCCCCGGAGTCATCTCCATCGACACCACCGCCATCTTCATCGCCATCGCTGTCTCCCATGATGAGGAGGGAGTAGTTCTCCCCCGAGGCTAAGGGCTGTACCGTAGCTATGTGGTTCATCTCTCTCTCCCATGTGATCTTTATGTGATCATGAGCTTTGTGATCTAGTTGAATATCATCTATGTGCTACTCTAGTGATGTTATTAAAGTAGTCTATTCCTCCTCCATGATGTAATGTTGATAGTGTGTGCATCATGTAGTACTTGGTATAAGCTATGATTGTGATCTGTTGTAGATTATGAAGTTAATTATTACTATGATAGTATTGATGCGATCTATTCCCCCTTTCATAGCCTGACGGTGACGGTGTGCATGCTATGTTAGTACTCGGTATAATTGCAATGGTCTATCATGCACTCTAAGGTTACTTAAATATGAACACCGAATGTTGTGGAGCTTGTTAACTCCGGCTTGAGAGAGCTCTTGTAGCCCTACACAATGAATGGTGTTTGTCATCCAACAAGAGAGTGTAGAGAAAGTAGTATTTGTTTATTCAGTTATGTGATCAATGTTGAGAGTGTCCACTAGTGAAAGTATGATCCCTAGGCCTTGTTTCCAAGCATCGAAACTCCGTTTATTTACTGTTCTGTTGCATGTTTACTCGCTGCCATATTTTATTCAGATTGTTATTACCACTCATATTCATCCATATCACTTGTATTTCACTATGTCTTCGCCGAACTAGTGCACCTATACATCTGACAAGTGTATTAGGTGTGTTGGGGACACAAGAGACTTCTTGTATCGTAATTGTAGGGTTGCTTGAGAGGGATATCTTTGTCCTCTACCTCCCTGAGTTCGATAAACCTTGGGTGATTCACTTAAGGGAAACTTGCTGCTGTTCTACAAACCTCTGCTCTTGGAGGCCCAACACTCGTCTACAGGAATAGAAGCATGCGTAGACATCAAGCTATTTTCTCGGCGCCGTTGCCGGGGAGGTAAGGTAAAAGGTATTCACATCCTCCGACTACTAAGCTATTTCCTAGCATTGTTGCCGGTGTGTGAGTGCTCGAAGCTATTTCCTTTAGATCCTGCAATTGCATATTTTTGTTTCTTGTTTACACTAGTTAGGCTTAATGGAAAACAACAAAAATATTAGAGATCTTTATAGTATTTATCTTGAGTTAGGACATGAGGTGTTTGAAGAGAAAATTAAAAAACCTATGGAACTTTATATGCATGCTAATGGCAATGTTATTAATATTAATGCTTTGAACACCATTGTTGCTAATGCTATGGAAAATTCTAAGCTTGGGGAAGCTGGTTTTGATGAGCATGATATTTTTAGTCCCCCAAGCATGGAGGAGAAAATTTACTTTGACGATACTTTGCCTCCCATTTATGATGATTATAATGATAGTGGTATTTTGGTGCCACCTACTATGGAGGATAAAGTTTATTATGATTATACTATGCCTCCTATATTTTATGATTATGGTGATAATGATAGCTACCTTGTTGAATTTGCTCCCACTACAATTAATAAAATTGATTATGCTTATGTGGAGAGTAATGATATTTTTATGCATGTGAATAAGAATGCTTTATGTGATAGTTACATTGTTGAGTTTGTTCATGATGCCGCTGAAAGTTATTATGAGAGAGGGAAACACGGTTATATGCGTCTTAATAATATTAAGTTTCCCCTCTCTATGTTGAGAATCTTGAAGTTACTCGTGTTTTATCTTCCTATGCTTGTCACTTTGCTCCTCATGAATTTATTTGTGTACAATATTCCTTCCCATAGGAAGTGGGTTAGGCTTAAATTTGTTTCATACTTTCTTTTGATGCTCTCTTTTGCTTCAACTCTTGTTTCTTGCGAGTGCATCATTAAAATTACTGAGCCCATCTTAATGGCTATAAAGAAAGCACTTCTTGGGAGATAACCCATATTTTTATTTTGCTACTGTTTTGTTGTGTCTTGGAAGTTGTTACTACTGTAGAAACCTCTCCTTATCTTTATTTTATTGCATTTTTGAGCCAAGTAAAGTCTTTGACAGTAAGGTTGATACTAGATTTGGATTACTGCACAGAAACAGATTTCTTGCTGTCACGAAATTGAGCAGCCCCTTCTGTAGGAAATTTAGAAAAATCTTCCAATTTACGTGCGTGATCCTCAGATATGTACGCAACTTTCATTCAATTTGAGAATTTTCATCTGAGCAAGTTAAGTGCCCCTGAAAAATTCGTCTTTACGGACTGTTCTGTTTTGACAGATTCTGCCTTTTATTTCGCATTGCCTGTTTTGCTATGTTTGATGGATTTCTTTGTTCCATTAACTTTCAGTAGCTTTGAGAAATGTCCAGAAGTGTTAAGAATGATTGTGTCACCTCTGAATATGTGAATTTTCAATTATGCACTAACCCTCTAATGAGTTTGTTTTGAGTTTGGTGTGGAGGAAGTTTTCAAGGGTCAAGAGAGGAGGATGATACAATATGATCAAGAAGAGTGAAAATTCTAAGCTTGGGGATGCCCCCGTGGTTCATCCCTGCATATTTCAAGAAGACTCAAGCGTCTAAGCTTGGGGATGCCCAAGGCATCCCCTTCTTTATCAACAATTCATCAGGTTTCTTCTATTGAAACTATATTTTTATTCGGTCACATCTTATGTACTTTACTTGGAGCGTCTGTGTGCTTTTATTTTTGTTTTGTTATTTTCATTCTCTGAATAAATTCATGCTTATGTGGGAGAGAGACACGCTCCGCTTTTTCATATAAACACTTGTGTTCTTCGTTTTACTTTTAATGTTCATGGCGAAGGTTGAAACTGCTCCGTTCATTGTTATATGGTTGGAAACAGAAAATGCTGCATGTGGTAATTGGTATAATGTCTTGAATAATTTGATACTTGGCAATTTTTGTGCTCATATAGATCATGTTTAAGCTCTTGCATCATGTACTTTGTACCTATTAATGAAGAACTACATAGAGCTTGTTAAAATTTGGTTTGCATGATTGGTCTCTAGAGTCTAGATATTTTCTGGTTAAGGTGTTTGAACAACAAGGAGACGATGTAAAGTCTTATATGCTTGCAATATGTTCATATGTAAGTTTTGCCGTACCGTTTTATACTTGAGTTTGCTTCAAACAACCTTGCTAGCCTAGCCTTATATTGAGAGGAATTCTTCTCGTGCATCCAAATCCTTGAGCCAAAAACTATGCCATTTGTGTCCACCATACCTACCTACTACATGGTATTTCTCTGCCATTCCAAAGTAAATTACTTGAGTGCTACCTTTAAAAAAAAAATTCTTTGTCTTTGCAATATATAGCTCATGGGAAAATAGCCTTAAAAACTATTGTGGTGAAGAATATGTAGCTACGTATCTTATTTCTTAGAAGTTGCTTGCTGAGCGGTAACCATGCTTCTGGGGACGCCACCAACTATTACCTTTGTTGAATATCATGTGAGTTGCTATGCATGTTCGTCTTGTCTGAAGTAAGAGCGATTTTCATGATCAAATGGTTTGAGTATGCATATTGTTAGAGAAGAACATTGGGCCGCTAACTAAAGCCATTAATCATGGTGGAAGTTTCAGTTTGGAAAATTAATCCTCAATCTCTTATGAGAATATTATCTGTTGTTGAATGCTTATGCATTAAAGAGGAGTCCATTATCTGTTGTCTATGTTGTCCCGGTATGGATGTCTAAGTTGAGAATAATCAAAAACGAGAAATCAAATACGATCTTTCTCCTTAGACCTTTGTACGAGCGGCATAGAGGTACCCCTTTGTGACACTTGGTTGAAACATATGTTATGCAATGATAATCTGTGTTAATCCAAGCTAATTAGGACAAGGTGCGAGCACTATTGGTAATCTATGCATGAGGCTTGCAACTTATAGGATATCTCATACATAACACATATGATTTATTACTACCGTTGACAAAATTGTTTCTATGTTTTCAAAATGAAAAGGTCTAGCACAAAATAGTAATCCATGCTTCCCTCTGCGAAGGGCCATTCTTTTACTTTATTGTTGAGTCAGTTTACCTACTTCTTTCTATCTTATAAGCAAACACTTGTATCAACTGTGTGCATTGTTTCTTACATGTTTACCTATTGCACTTGTTATATTACTTTGTGTTGACAATTATCCATGAGATAAATATGTTGAAGTTGAAATCAACTGCTGAAACTTATATCTTCCTTTGTGTTGTTTCAAAGCTTTCTACTAAGAAATTATTGCTTTATGAGTTAACTCTTATGCAAGTCTTATTGATGCTTGTCTTGAAAGTATTATTCATGAAAAGTCTTTGCTATATGATTCAGTTGTTTATTCATTATCTTCACCATTGCATCGAATCGCTGCATTCATCTCATATGCTTTACAATAGTATTGATCAAAATTATGATAGCATGTCACTTCAGAAATTATCTTTGTTATCGTTTACCTACTCGAGGGAGAGTAAGAACTAAGCTTGGGGATGCTTGATACGTCTCAAACGTATCTATAATTTCTTATGTTCCATGCTAGTTTTATGACAATACTCACATGTTTTATATGCACTTTATATCATATTATGGCATTTATTGGACTAACCTATTAACAAGATGCCACAGTGCCAGTTTATGTTTATTATGTCCGTTTATTGCGTAAAAGGCCCAAAAACCAAAGTGCTCGGAAAAATCCAGAAAAATCACGAAAATTCTATTTCGCCGGAAGACTCACGGAGCGAGAAGGGCCAGGCCAGAGGAGGCCCAGGGCCTCCTCCCCACCAGCCGGCGCGGCCAGGAGGGTGGCCACCCCACCCTACGGTGTGGGCCCCCCAGGCACCCCCTCGTGCCGCCTCTTCGCCTATATTATCCCTCAAGACCTAAAACTTCGAGACCGATTGACGAAACTCCAGGAACGCCGCCGCCATCGCGAAACTCCAATTCGGGGGACAGAAGTCTCTGTTACGGCACCCTGCCGGGACGGGGAATTGCCCCCGGAGTCATCTCCATCGACACCACCGCCATCTTCATCGCCATCGCTGTCTCCCATGATGAGGAGGGAGTAGTTCTCCCCTTAGGCTAAGGGCTGTACCGTAGCTATGTGGTTCATCTCTCTCTCCCATGTGATCTTTATGTGATCATGAGCTTTGTGATCTAGTTGAATATCATCTATGTGCTACTCTAGTGATGTTATTAAAGTAGTCTATTCCTCCTCCATGATGTAATGTTGACAGTGTGCGCATCATGTAGTACTTGGTATAAGCTATGATTGTGATCTCTTATAGATTATGAAGTTAACTATTACTATGATAGTATTGATGCGATCTATTCCCCCTTTCATAGCCTGACGGTGATGGTGTGCATGCTATGTTAGTACTCGGTATAATTGCAATGGTCTATCATGCACTCTAAGGTTACTTAAATATGAACACCGAATGTTGTGGAGCTTGTTAACTCCGGCTTGAGGGAGCTCTTGTAGCCCTACACAATGAATGGTGTTTGTCATCCAACAAGAGAGTGTAGAGAAAGTAGTATTTGTTTATTCAGTTATGTGATCAATGTTGAGAGTGTCCACTAGTGAAAGTATGATCCCTAGGCCTTGTTTCCAAGCATCGAAACTCCGTTTATTTACTGTTCTATTGCATGTTTACTCGCTGCCATATTTTATTCAGATTGTTATTACCACTCATATTCATCCATATCACTTGTATTTCACTATCTCTTCGTCGAACTAGTGCACCTATACATCTGACAAGTGTATTGGGTGTGTTGGGGACACAAGAGACTTCTTGTATCGTAATTGCGGTGGTTGCTCGAGAGGGATATCTTTGTCCTCTACCTCCCTGAGTTCGATAAACCTTGGGTGATTCACTTAAGGGAAACTTGCTGCTGTTCTACAAACCTCTGCTCTTGAAGGCCCAACACTGTCTACAGGAATAGAAGCGTGTGTAGACATCAGTATTCCAGAAGTAGCTCATAAACTTCACGTCCCGATCAGAAACAATAGTCTTCGGGACTCCATGTAGACGTACAATCTCCCTGAAAAACAGGTTAGCAATATGCGACGCATCGTCGCTCTTGTGGCAGGCAATAAAGTGTGACATTTTAGAGAATCTATCCACTACCACAAATATAGAATCATGACCTCTCTTAGTACGCGGCAAACCCAACACAAAATCCATACTAATATCTTCCCAAGGTGTAGTAGGTGCCGGTAAAGGAGTATACAAACCGTGAGGCTTCAGCCTTGGACTTGGACTTGTTGCAAGTAATGCACCTCTTCACATACATGTCCACATCCCGCCTCATCTTTGGCCAATAAAAGTGGTCAGCTAGCATGAGTAGCGTCTTCTCACGTCCAAAGTGACCCATCAAACCTCCAGCATGAAATTCCTGCAATAAGAGCAAACGCACAGACAATTCTGGAACACATAGTTTGTTAGCTCTAAACAAGAACCCATCATGTATGTGATATTTTTCCCATGCTTTACCAATAGCACACATGCGATATGGTTCAGCAAAATCATAATCAGTAGCATACAAATCACATAGTATCTCTAATCCAGGAATTTTAATATCAAGTTGAGTTAACAGCATATTTCTTCCTAGATAAAGCATCAACAACCATGTTATCTTTTCCCTTTTTATGCTTAATAATGTATGGAAAATACTCAATGAACTCAACCCACTTACGCTTATGCAAAGTAGATTGAGCTTTCAGATATTTCAAAATTTCATGATCAGAATGTATGATAAATTCTTTTGGCTACAAATAATGTTGCCAAACCTCAAGAACTCTAATTAAAGCATACAATTCTTTATCATAGATAGGATAATTCAACTTAGCACCAGAAAGTTTCTCAGAAAAATATGCAATTGGGCGACCCTCTTGCATCAACACACCACCAATTCCAATACCACTAGCATCATATTCAATCTCAAATTGCTTATTGAAATCAGGAAGTGCAAGCAATGGTGCAGAAGTTAACAATCGTTTCAGTTCATCAAAATCATGACCTTGGGCTGCGCCCCACTCAAATACAACACCCTTTTTAGTCAATTCATTCAAAGGTGCAGCAATAGTACTAAAATTGGGCACAAATCTTCTGTAAAACCCAGCTAGACCATGAAAACTTCGTACTTGACTCACATTCATGGGAGTAGGCCAATTTTGGATAGCTTCAATTTTAGACACATCTACTACTCCATGCTTAGAGACAACGTAACCCAGAAATATGACCTTATCTTTGCAAAATGTGCACTTCTCAAGATTATCATAGAGTTTATTATCACGCAACACTTGCAAAACATGTCAAATATGTATAGTATGATCAGATTCATTGCGGCTGTAGATTAATATGTCATCAAAGTACACAACCACAAAATTTCCAATAAAATTACGCAAAACATGGTTCATTAGTCTCATGAAAGTGCTAGGTGCATTAGTCAAACCAAAAGGCATTACTAAACACTCATATAAACCAAATTTTGTTTTAAAGGCTGTTTTCCATTCATCCCCCTCTTTCATCCTAATTTGATGAAAACCACTACGTAAATCAATTTTAGAGAAAACAACAGCACCACTCAATTCATCTAGCATATCCTCTAAACGGGGAATAGGATGACGATATCGAATATTTATGTTGTTTATTTCTCTACAATCTACACACCTGCGCCATGTACCATCTTTCTTAGGAACTAGAATAACAGGAACAGCATAAGGACTAAGGCTTACGAGGATATAACCTTTGTCGAGTAGCGCTTGTACTTGCTTCTGTATCTCCTTCGTCTCTTCGGGATTCGTTCTACATGGTGCCCTATTGGGCAGCGAAGCTCCGGGGATCAAGTTAATTTGATGCTCAATACCACGCAATGGTGGTAGTCCTGCGGGTACCTCCTCTTTAAACACATCGCCAAATTCCTGCAAAACATTAGAAACACCAAGAGGAAGGGTCATGTCGTTAGAAACCAAAACCGTACCCCTGTACATGCGCACAAGAGGCATGGCTGTAGGATCCTCACTAAATTCTCTCATGTCTTCTTTGGTGGCTAATAAGACTAAGGAATTCACTCTCTCACTTTTCGTTATATCACTCTGTTATCACCAGAATTTGACCGAGTCAGAGGTGGGCCGCGATCAAGATGGACTTGAAGAATATATATATAGAAGAAATATGTGAATCGGCCTTACATGCAAAGTTTGGGCTAGTTGGCCCGTGTATCCGTAACATATTAGGATACGTGTCGGTTAGATAGAGTTTGACCCGTGCACGGTTAGGTGCACGCCTAAATTAGAAAGTCCCCTGGACTATAAATATGTATCTAGGGTTTATGGAATAAACAACAACCAACGTTCAACACAAACAAATCTTGGCGCATCGCCAACTCCTTCGTCTCGAGGGTTTCTCCGGTAAGCACCATGCTGCCTAGATCGCATCTTGCGATCTAGGCAGCACAAGCCTACCCACGTTGTTCATGCGTTGCTCGTCGTTGAAGCCTTTTTGATGGCGAGCAACATAGTTATCTTAGATGTGTTAGGGTTAGCATTGTTCTTCGTATCATATGCCGTCGTAGTGCGACCCTTATGCATCTAGCCGCCCTTACACCTATCTCGGGTGTAGGGGCGGCACCCCGCTTGATCATAGTTTAGTAGATCTGATCCGTTACGGTTGCTCCTTGTTCTGCAAGGATTAGTTTAATATCCGCATTAGTTAGGCCCTACAAAGGGTTGGAGGATCCAGCGGCGTGTAGGGTGAAGTTTGCTAGCCCTAGAAAGGATGTTCCGGGGATCAACCTCATGTTGGTTTTTAGGCCCTGTCTAGGATCGGCTTACGGTCACCGTGCGCGAGCGCGAGGCCCAATCGTGAGTAGGATGATCCGATTATGCGGTGAAAACCCTAAATCGTCGTAGATCTCATTAGCTTTATCTTGATCAAGCAGGACCACCATATATTCGGACACCTTGTACGAATCATGGGTGGATCGGCTCTTTGAGCCGATTCACGGGATAACCCGAGAGCCGATCGAGGCTCGTATTTAATGTTTACGTGTATGCCATGCAGGAAACTAAGCGAGGCATCATCCACACCTTCCCGACCAGGTATAGGTCAGGTGGCACGCCCTTGCGATAGCATCGGACGTGTGACCGGGAGGCTTTGCGGGCCGTCGCTCCGAGGGACCGGGGCCGGCCGCAGCCCTAGTTGTTCCCGGCTCTCTCGTGTTGCTCGTCGCTGCCCGCCGGTGGGTTTCGACGTCAACACATTCGGCACGCCCGGTGGGACAACCTTCGACATCCACCACATCGCCATCTACATCCGAGATGGCGGAAAGCACTCCGGTCAAGTACGAGGATCTGCCTGATGAACTCAAGAAGAAACATGACGAGATCAAGGCAACCCTCGAAGCCGAACTCATCGGCTCTTTCCATAGAACCCGCTCCCATGGCGTCAGGTGGAAGGGGTTCACACCTGAAGGTGCACTCGATGGAGTGGACCTGTCCGCCCCGTCAGAAGAACGCACCAGGTCGCTGCGTCAGGAGATCAACTACATGGTGGCTCATTCGCTGCACCGCCACTCTGAAAGCCTGGTGAACACTTTGGAGCTTGTCGCTCTGCGCGTGGTCCGAGGAAATCATGAGCCACCGGTATTCTCCGGCGGGACCAGCTGCGGGGACTTTCAAAGGAGAGATGCCACTCCAGTCCCATCCTCCGCCGCCGTTCGCATGGGCAGCACCGAAGTGCCGAACTCATCGGCATACGTCGTCTACAAGATTGGTGGTGATCCTAGTGACTACCAATTCCTACCCGAGGCACCCAAGGAGATCCCGCACGGATACGCGTGCGCATACGTACGGACCGCAATACCCGGGCACTCTCAAACCAGGTTGCAACAGCAGGGGCCTCTGGAACGGCAGGAGGAACGTCGGGAGCAGATCTTGAGAAGCAAACGTGGCTGGCTAAATACGCCACTCCGACAAACCTCCGGAGCCCAGCTCCAGCAGTTGGCTTAGAACCGGAAAAGCAAGCATGGCTGGTTAAGTATGCCACCCCGGCGAATCTTCAGGGTTCGACACCGTCAGCCATCACCGCGGATCAGATTTGCACAATTCTGAAAGATCAGTTCGGCATGATGCCGAAAAGGAAGACGTTCGGCTACACCAAGCCGTACCCCAACGATTACGAACTGATTCCGCTACCTCCCAAATATCGGCTCCCGGACTTCACAAAGTTTAGTGGATCGGATGGTTCCGGCTCCATCGAGCATGTGAGCCGATATTTGGCACAGGCTGGGCACGATCTCGGCGTCGGACGAGTTGCGTGTGAGGTTCTTCGCACGAGTCCCTCACGGGATCGGCTTTCGGGTGGTACACATCGCTGCCACCAAACTCCATCCGGACTTGGAAGCGGTTGGAAGAGCGAGTTCCATGAGCGAGTATCACTCGGAGGCTTCCGAGGTTGGTATTGCCGATCTAGCACAAGTACGACGAAGCGCGGGGAGACGAGTGTCGAATACGTCCAGCGCTTCGGGACCATTAGGAACCGATGCTTTTCGGCTCATGTAAGTGAAAAAGAAGCGGTCGAGTTGGCGGTGGTGGGTCTCTCATCGTCGATTAAGGACGTGGCCTCCCAAGCGGACTACCCTTCATTGGCGCACATGGTGCGAAGGCTGTCGGCATATGAGCAGCGCCACCCGGATGTTTACCGGGACAAATTCAAGCGTGCGGTGACCCCGGTTGAGGCGGACGAGGATGAAGGTGCTGCGGGAGATCGAGAGGTAGCAGTGGCTGAATGGACTCGAGCGGCGGGCCCCGTGTCCTGCAAATGGGTGAAGCCATAAGGCCCTCCAAAAGGGTTCGACTTCGACGTGACCAAAGCGAGCAGATTTTTGATCTCTTACTCACGGAGAAGCATATAAAGGTACCCGAAGGCCACAAGATCCCCACGGTGCAGGAGCTGAACGGAAAGCCATACCGCAAGTGGCATAACACGTTCACCCACACCACCAACGACCGCAGGTGTGGCGGCGGCAGATCCAAATGGCGATAGAAAATGGACGGTTAATTTTCAACCGAGTACGCCATGAAGGTCGACACACACCCCTTCCCCGCCGTGAACATGGTGGAGTATACTTACCATGGAGGGTGCCAGCCGGATTTCTCGTGCAATATCAACATGGTAGGACCTGGACACCACTCTGGTAAGGACGGAGATGAGGGCAGCTGCTCTCACAGCAAAGATACAAAGGAAGCCACTCCACGCGATCGGCTCCGCCAGGACGGCAAGCGCTACGTCACAGAGGGAGAAGTGAAAAACATAAGGTATCAACGACCTCTCTCTGATCACCTCCTCAACAAGTATGTGAGTCAGTATGACCAACGCCGGCGATACAACGACGATGATGAAGAAGATCGTCTGGCTAGGGACGACGGGAGACGTCGTCGGCATGATCGCGAGGAGGAGGAGCACGAGCGCCGTGCCAAGGAAAAGTTGGGGGAGCGAGTCGACGAGGATAGAGCACTGGGACCTGTCCCTTCTTCGGACACTCGCTGGGATTCAGGAATGAGCCGGTTGCCCACAATCGGCAATTGCCCGGAATGCAACCGAGAAGAAAAAGGAGGCAGCCAACGTGTCCGTATTCAAGCGCCTAGGGCCTCTCCCGCCACAAAGCAAACGCGCTGAGTCCCCTCGGTTGAAAGATCTCGAAGATTCAGAAGACGAGGGAGAAGAAGAAGACAGGTACCACCGGCCAAGGTGGTGCCCTGATGGACTCAGCCGTTCCCAAAAGCGCAGGGTTCAGCGATTGCGCGGCTTGGAGGAAGCCGAAAGGTTATACTTGCATACATTGAGGAAGGCAAGGCCTGATCTGGCTGCGAAAGTTCAGCGAACCCTGGATGAAGAGGGTCGTCCACGAAAAATGGAGTGGCGCCCCAAGCAAAGGAAAGCCGATGATGAAACATCGGCTGGCACAAACATGGTGCTCGTCCTTCCGACGAAGTTTGGTGCTCCACGATTACACGATGCACTCGAGGTGGACGACAGTAAGCGCACCAACATGATAAAGTCAGAGATTGGGCTGGCTGTATCTACCGGCCTGAACGAGTATCAAGAGCAAATCAATGAACAAACGTGGCGAGGCTGATCCTTGTGATCGGCCCCAAAAAAATTATGAAGGGACATTTCAAAACCTTCACCGAGCAAGCAACGTGGAGGCCGATTCCAGCAATCGGCCAAAATTATCCTCACCATCCATTCTGCCTGGGTTCAACATGTAATCCAACAGAGCCGATACCATCAATTCTCTTGACAGAATCGGCTCGGGGGGGGGCACCCAGATGGATAAAACATGAGGATATGCAGCAGAAGCGTCTCATCCTTTGGTGATGGGTATTGAAGTATGGGGGCCGATGCATAAATCGGCCGTAAAAAATTCAAAATCTCGAAAAAATTTAAGCACAGCCGATGCAGCAGACATCGACTTAAGGATATAAAAGCCGATGCATGGCCATCGACTCAAGAGGTATAACCGTCAGAGGATCAATGGAGCAGGAAGTGGACCACGAAGAGAGACTATGATGGAAGAACTCCTCAATGGAGTGGTTCAATGGTTCAATGGCTCGGATCCTCTCTTCAAGAACAATGCCAAGAGCAGCATAGATGTGCAGATCAGGCCAAGGGTGGGTTGCCTCGGATCCACCGAAGGAAAGGGGCCGATCTAATCAACAAGGCGCAAGGAGTAGGCCGAAGAAGCTCGGGGGGCAGCTCACCCCGAAGGTTCTGCTGCTCGGGGAGCCGATTTTGTTGAAATCGGCTGGCTCTGCATTGTGACGTGAGGTGAATGGCGACATGATTAGCTATTTCGCTACCTTTCTCGCCTTGACTAAGGCTCGGAGGGCCACTAACTTGGGAGGTGCTCTATTTTTGAGAGCCGATTGGAGTTGCATCGGCTGACCCTGCATCATGATCTTCTCAGGGAGGAGCTGGGAAGGAAAGTCGTCGTCTTGTACGAGGTTTGGACCGTGCTGGTGCTGCAAGAAAAGGAAGGAGACTGGTTTCTCAAATTAGCCGATGAACAGTCATCGGCTATGGGATTGCAAAATACCACGGTCAAGAAAAAAAAAATCCGATTCGTTGCTATCGGTCTTGGTGTGGCAAGCGGAAGGATGGAAATTGGATTAATGGAAAGAGAAATTGAAAGAACAATTCTCATTAATTCAAAGGAGCGGCTTTACAACAAGAGCCGATGGCTCTCAAAAGAGGGATCTGGTGCCTAGTGCACTGCTACTGCTGGTCCTACTCTACTAGTCGTCGCTGTCCTCATCATCGCCGTCGTCGAGGTCGTCGGCGCTGCTCCCAGGAAGCTCCTCGCCGCTGCTGCCCCAGCCGTCGGCTGGAGCTTCCTCCTCCTCCTCCTCGTCATCATCATCATCCTCGCTATCCGCCCAGCTGCGGAAGCGCTTCGTCGGCGGATACCCAGCAGAGGAGGAGGAATCATCTTCCTCCTCCTCCTCTTCTCCTTCCTCGTCGTCATCGTCGTCCTCACTGTCCGCCCACATGCGGGAGCGCTTCTTCGACGGGAGCCTGGCGGAGGGGGAGGCCTTGATCTTCATTGCTTCTCCTTCTTTCTTCTCTTTGTCAGAGGAGATGGGGTTTGCCCCGGAGTGGAGGTCGTCCTCTTTCTTGTTCTTCGGCGACGATTGGAGGGGAGGCTCGAGGCGAGAGGAGGAAGAAGAAGACATGGCTGCAGGGGAAGAGGGTTTTTTGGCGCTGGTGGACAGAGCAGAGCAAGGGGGTGGAGTGGTGAACCGTTTGGCATAGATAAATAAAGAGAGTGTAGTGGAGATTTAATGCCATGACGGTTCTCGAAGACGTGATGCCAAAATTGTCAATTCGTACAGAGAAGCCCAGGAGGCGAGGCGTAATGATGGAAGATTCTGCGGCAGTTCTGCTCTGCCACGACATGACCCGACGAAAGAAAAGCGTAATGATTTTGGAAATGTCATTTCCAAAACCAGGGGGGCATGTGTTATCACCAGAATTTGACCGAGTCAGAGGTGGGCCGCGATCAAGATGGACTTGAAGAATATATATATAGAAGAAATATGTGAATCGGCCTTACATGCAAAGTTTGGGCTAGTTGGCCCGTGTATCTGTAACATATTAGGATACGTGTCGGTTAGATAGAGTTTGACCCGTGCACGGTTAGGTGCACGCCTAAATTAGAAAGTCCCCTGGACTATAAATATGTATCTAGGGTTTATGGAATAAACAACAACCAACGTTCAACACAAACAAATCTTGGCGCATCGCCAACTCCTTCGTCTCGAGGGTTTCTCCGGTAAGCACCATGCTGCCTAGATCGCATCTTGCTATCTAGGCAGCACAAGCCTACCCACGTTGTTCATGCGTTGCTCGTGCTAAAGCCTTTTTGATGGCGAGCAACGTAGTTATCTTAGATGTGTTAGGGTTAGCATTGTTCTTCGTATCATATGCTGTCGTAGTGCGACCCTTATGAATCTAGCCGCCCTTACACCTATCTCAGGTGTAGGGGAGGCACCCCGCTTGATCATAGTTTAGTAGATCTGATCCGTTACGGTTGCTCCTTGTTCTGCAAGGATTAGTTTAATATCCGCATTAGTTAGGCCCTACAAAGGGTTGGAGGATCCAGCGGCGTGTAGGGTGAAGTTTGCTAGCCCTAGAAAGGATGTTCCGGGGATCAACCTCATGTTGGTTTTTAGGCCCTGTCTAGGATCGGCTTACGGTCACCGTGCGCGAGCGCGAGGCCCAATCGTGAGTAGGATGATCCGATTATGCGGTGAAAACCCTAAATCGTCGTAGATCTCATTAGCTTTATCTTGATCAAGCGGGACCACCATATATTCGGACACCTTGTACGAATCATGGGTGGATCGGCTCTTTGAGCCGATTCACGAGATAACTCGAGAGCCGATCGAGGCTCGTATTTAATGTTTACGTGTATGCCATGCGGGAAACTAAGCGAGGCATCATCCACACCTTCCCGACCGGGTATAGGTCGGGTGGCACGCCCATGCGATAGCATCGGACGTGTGACCAGGAGGCTTTGCGGGCCGTCGCTCTGAGGGACTGGGGCCAGCCGCAGCCCTAGTTGTTCCCGGCTCTACTGTGTTGCCTGTCGCTGCCCGCCAGTGGGTTTCTGACGTCAACACACTCACGATATTACAATTCTCTCGCCTATCTATAGGTGCATCCTCCAAGTTTACTTCAACTTTCTGACGAGATTCATTGACAATTTGCTGTGGTGACATAGGCTGTAAGTTGATTTTCTTGCCCTTGAACTCCAAGTGATAAGTATTGGCACGGCCATTGTGTTGCACAGAACGGTCATAGAGCTAAGGCCGACCCAATAGTAGTTGACACACCATCATAGGAACCACATCAAAATCAATAGAATCCTTATACGGTCCAATCTCAAACTCAACACGCACCATGTGGTTTACCTTCATCTCACCATTGTCGCTCAACCACTGAATATAGTATGGATGCGGGTGCGGTAGATACTTCAACTTCAGCTTGGTACACAACTCCTTGCTTGCTAAATTGCGGCAACTCCCGCCATCAATAATGACCTTGCAAGCCTTGTCGGGACCAACTAAAGCCTTTGTTTGAAACAAATTGCAGCGGCTGTGTAGATGCACTTGGCAACACATTAAGAGCACGGCTGAGACACAACAATAGTGCGAGCTTCGGACGGATAAGCATCTACACCATCACTCGTCATAGTCATCATCTTCCGGAGCATATGGATCAACATCATCTCCGAGTCTCATACTCATTGTCCTCATTAATAATCATGACCTTGCGGTTAGGACAATCTCTCTTGAAGTGACCCTTGCCACCACATGTATGGCAATTCATATCGCGGTTGCGCGCAGTAGACATGCTAGAACCACTCGTACTTGCAGCAGATTCAGACTTCTTTGTGTTGGACACATTGGAAACCGGCTTGCTAGACGGAGTCGATGAAGGTGCAGGGCACGAAGATGGCGCCGGCGTCGTAGATGGAGGCGCCCTAGGCGTGTAGCGCCCAGTGACGTGGGAACTACCCTTCGGCTAACCGACATTGTCCTATCCTGTATTGACTAATTGGAGGCCCATGAAGACACCCGAAGGCGAGATGGGCCACCTGAACGGCGCACCAGAGGAATCCTTGGCGAGCAAGACAAGGAAGCACCCGAACAAGGAAAGATTAGATCTAAAAGTACTGTAAACCTAGTCGTACTCGGTTAGGACTCTTGAGACCTGGCCTCCTATATAAAGGCCAGGAGAGGGGCTGCCGAGGGACACAATCAATCTTAGCAATCTTAGCCAGCAAAAGCTTAGAGCTAGGTCACCCTAGCGATAGCCATCTCGACGAGATCTTAGCCGAACTATTCGGCACACCCCATTGTAACCTATTATCATCATAATCAAGAACAGACAGGCAGGACGTAAGGGTTTTACCTCATCGAGGGCCCCGAACCTGGGTAAATCGCTCTCCCCGCTTGTCTGTGAACCGATGTCTCGTATCAGCTTGCAGGATTCCATCAACCCTAAGCCCCTATCGGAGGGAATTGGCGAGGAGTACCCTCGACAATTGGCGCCGTCTGTGGGAAACCTGTCGGCACAAGATCGGACATCGGCTGAACCAGACATGTCGTCGGCAGCTTCATCAACACCGTCATCGCCTCGTTTGGGAAGCCCGATTCGTTTCGGTTCCTACGAGTTCACCCCACATAGCGATTCGTCTCGCTCGACTTTCTCCGGTCTACAAGGCAACATGGAGATGGCCTTCGGGAGCGTCCACTACAACGTCAACTCGAAGGAATTCTTCGGGCTGCTGGAATCTCCCATCTCCAGGTCGACGAGTCCAAGCGCATCGTCGTCACTGGACCTTTCGGCTGGCCTGACAAGCCCGTCGAGTCCATCCGCACCTTCGACTCCCCGTTCGGCGTCCTCCATGTCAGTCGGATCCGATAACCCCGCGACCTCGGAGTTAACCTTGTACTACTGCATGAACTGCGATACTAGGCACGGACTAGGGTCGAGCGACACGCCGTTCATCTGCAATGCCTACTATTCATCAGGAGAGGACATCATCGACAGCATCACCCAAGGAGACACCCGAAGAGTGGCGCCCCTCCAAGTTTACGTCGCTAACAGGGGAGACGGAGATCGCACCCCCCGTTCCAGCAGACGAGCTAGTTTTGAAAACAGCGCCAGCGACAACAACAGCGACCACACCATCACAGAGGAGGAGTGGGCAGCAGCCAAGGCAGCCGTGCTTAACGACACACCACTTCCGGCGGGAACCACGGTTGACACTCTCAATGCTTACCGCTCCATATTGGAGAAAAATCGTGAGCGCCTATCTAAGGAGCAAGCCACCCTCGAGAGACGCCTATTTGCGGCAGACCGATCCAGCGAACGATGAAGGGGCTCGTAGGGAAGTGCCTCTCGAAGCACCCACGGAGGAGGCAAGCATCGATCAAGGATGTCCAGGCTTTCGGAAGATGATGCAAGGGAGATAACGTCAAACCTGACCAAGTCCTTTATGACTACGGACACCGCGGGCATGCCACGGCCAAAAACCGTTGCGGGAGCAACAGCCAACCTTGCAGCATACCTCATTAACCAGCGTCCCGAAGGATCCATGGCACAGGCTCACCGTGGTGCCTTAGAAAGTCTCGCGATATTAGGAGTTAATCTAGTTCCACGGAAGGAGAAGACCACCTTGCGGGCCGGCGGCCCAAAGCACCGCGCAAGAGACGCTCGAGATGAAATTACTCGGAGTAGAATCGACAAAGCAAGGCGACGACGCGCCGCCGGAGAGGAATTCGACGGCGATTCTTCGGATGAGACCCAGGAGAACGACGGCGAGCTTAGGGGAGCCGATTGTTTAAGCTACAAAATTCGGGAGACGATGCCACCTAAGAAGTTCAAACCCACCCCTACCGACGCTGCCAAATACGATGGGCAGCAGGAGCCGAGATCCTGGATAGAGGATTATTTGCAGACAGTAATTCTGCGAGAAGGGAATCGGATAGCAGACAATGCGAGTGCTCGTAGCTTTACCTAAAGGACTCGGCGCGAGCACGGCTAAGAGGTCTGCCGAAGGGTTCCATTAAGTCATGGGACGACCTAGTAGAGGCCTTCGTCGCCAACTTCCAAGCAACCTACAAAAGGCCCGTCGGGATCGAGGAGTTACGACATTGTTAGCAAAAGCAGAAGGAGTCGATGCGCGCATACATCGGGAGATTCACCAAGCTCCTGAACGCTGCGGAAGACGTATCTGTCGACAGAGCAATCGACGCCTTCAGTGATGGCATCCGACGTGAAAGCTATATAGAAGAACTTGGATGCAAGAAGCCGAAAACCATAACCAAGTTAATGGAAATCGCCAACGAACTGGGCCGATGGCGAAGACAACGTTCGAAAGCCACGGCGGCGCAGTTGACGACGAAGAAGATGACCAGCCGAAGCATGATTCGGGTGGTCGAAGGGATCGCAACAAGAGAAGGAAGAACCGCAGATACGATGACAACAACTTGGTGGCTGCGGAGCTACTCGATCGGCGAGGATGATCGGTACGATGACAGGCGAGATGATCGACAGGACGGTAATCGGAACAACTCTGGGAACCGTGGCAACTTTAAACCACGACAACAGAGAACTCCCGAACTACCCTACGCTGAGAAGATCAACGCCCCCTGCTACCTGCATTCGTATACCGATTCCAAGGATGGTAAAATAAAGTCTAGCCACCTGCTCGAGAGGCGTCGGCGGTTCATCGATATGCATAAACTCATCCGGCAGGCGAGGCCGACAACAGCTTCCACCGCCACCACCACCACCCCCACCACAACACCAGGTCCAGCAAGCTCAACCTCATCAACCCAACGAGGCATTTCCACCACCACGTGGGCAGATGAGTATGATCCACAGGACAGGCGTCTCAAGGAGGGAAATGAAGAAGCTCACCCGAGAAATCAACCTCGGCGAAAAGCGTCATGGCGAACATCCCTGAGTATGTCGAGTGGTCGTCTCAGAACATCACGTTCAGCCGAGCAGATCACCCGATGACTATACCAAAACCGGGACATGCCGCCCTAGTGGTCGAAGCACAGATAGGAGGGTTCAAGATGAGCAAAGTCTTCATGGACGGAGGAAGTGGACTCAACCTGATATTCCTTGACACAATTCAAAGTATGGGGATCACCATGAGAATGTTAGAAGAGTCAGACACCCGCTTCCATGGGATCCTCCCTACTTCACCGGCGTACTCTCTTGGCAAAGCGTACCTGAACGTCGTCTTCGGCAAACCCGACAATTTGAGGAAGGAGAAGATCGAGTTTGAAGTCGTAAACTGGGAATCACAGTATCACGCCATACTCGGGAGACCAGCTTATGCCAAGTTCATGGCTGTGCCGCACTATGCATACCTCAAGCTGAAAATGCCTGGGAGCAACGGGACGAACATCACAGTCTATGGAAGTTTCTCACGCTCGGACAATTGCGATCGTGATTTTCAAAGGATTGCTGCAAAGTTTGGGTTACAACGAGAAAGTGTCGACCCTCCGCCCAAGCTGACGATACGAGAAATCAAGGAGGAAAAACATGCCAGGGAAACCAAGAAAAAGCCAGCCAACCTTGCCCTTGAAGCCTCGGCAGCAGAAGCTCCTACAACAAAAGCTTCGGCAGAGGACGGCATAGAAGGCACAGTAAACAGCAAGACGCTGACAATCACTGCCCAGACCCCTGGTGAAATCAACAACGCCGCAGCTACCACTAGCATGGCGAAGAAGCCAGAAGATGTTGTCGAAGATGAGAAGGACCCCTTCCTTGATTAAGCACCTCCTTAGCATTTAAATTTTTTCCCTTTACTTTACACAGGGCCTCCCTGTTTCGCCCTCTAGTTTCGTACTTACTCTATTAATGAGCACTTAAGTTTCGATTCCTTGTTGAGCATTGCAGTAATTTAAAGCATCTATGACCGCACCACCGTGAACCTTGCTTACAAGCAACGGTACAACGTAACGCGCGGCAGAAGATCGCGCCCCAAGGGAAAAGCTTCTACGACTGCTGCAAAGAAAAACAAGGACATTAATCCTTCCCTCTGCTTTAGATGCCTCCACGAGTGCCATAAAAAGCAAGAGTTTGGAAAACATAAACACAACCCACGTTCGATATTTTACTTATGGAAATATCAATGAACAACGGGCTCATCGGCAGAATCATTGCACCCGAATTATTCGGGAGTGATCTATCGAAACTTACAATTGGTTGAAAGCAAAGTTGCGCATACAACGAGGTTTAGCAAAACCTGCAACACGAGCTGATCACTCATAATGATTTGCTGACCAACCAGTATACATGCATATAACGGGCAATTAAGATTTGCTCCTTCAAAAGTTTGCCAACGGCACGGTAAAAGTACATATTCATGTATTTACCAACTAACAAGTTTCGGCTTAAAAATCTTAACACATGGATGGATTAGCCAATGCAATTCATTTTACAAAAATAACTTTACATCCTAACGTCACCCTTGCGAAGTTCCCCTTCTTCAGGTACATTTGACTCCTCCTCAAGCCTGTCGACAATTATGTTGGCGGGCACTAAAACCTTCGAGTACAGTTCTTCAAAATCACCAGTTGCGTTGGCGATAGATAGCAAACATGCTGAGGGATAACGAGCAAGCACAAGGGCAAGCGTACACTTGGCCCCTGCGAAAACTTGAGCTCGCACCAAATCCCGAACCTTCTTGGCGTTTCCAAACTCGGACATCAAAGTCAAAAGCGTGGGGGGAATTGCATTCAAAGGAAACATTGTCTTCCAAACCACCCTCATAGCGTTATAGCACTTATCAAAGAACTGGTGGACTTGTTGGACCCGATCCTGAAATTTTGCAACAGCCGAAGCCTTCGAATGATCCCGCCAGAAAATCTCTTCGGATGAGGAAAGCTGGGTTAAAGCAAGCACTCGCTCGTGTATCCGCTTGTTCTCTTCCGCACGGTTCAACGCTATGACTGGCAAAAGAATCAGTAAAGAGTCAGACAAGGTGTTGTTAACAAAAGGGCAAAGGAATCGGAAACTTACGAGTTCAAACTCTCAGTAGCTTTATGCAGCTCAGTAAGAGTGTACCGTTCCACGTCGGCTGCAATCTCGCTCTACTTACTGACAATAGCAGCTAAGGCATAAGTGCTGCGCAAGTCCTTTTCCATCTGCGTAATCCGATCCTTCATGCGCTGGATCCGATCACTTTCAGGAAGGGCACCCGAAGAGTCGTCAACAAATGAGGGTACTGGGAAAACCTGCAGGAAACACCGTTACAAAAGGATGATGGATATGGTACAGCTGAGCACCCGAAATAACTCCCATCGGGAGAAGTACAAGAAGAAATATCATAACAAAAGTGTGCTAACAACATTGTTAGCACGGAGTTTATTACAAGCATAAGTTTTGCAGCAGAATAATGTTTCACATCAGTTCAAGCATAAAGTTTGCTACAAGAATCAAGGGGCTTGGGCCTGAGTCGATAAACTGGGTCCAGCCGATGATTTCCTTGATGAAACCAGTTCAAGGAGCTGGCGGGCACAGGTAAGGGCGGACGCCTTAAAAGCGCTTAAATCAACAAGCTGCCCGTCTTGCTCTTTCGGCAGCTCATTGGTCATTTCTTTGATGTCACCCTTAAAGCCGTAACCCATCATAAGCTGGAAGGCAAGGACGGCACCATAAGTGCGCAATGTACGCTTGAATACCTCGATAACCTCCTTGGTGTCAACCGCGAAGGCATCGACCAGCTACCCCAGGGTCTTCTCCTGCTTGATCTTGGGGAAAATCATCGAGTGCATCCGCGCCAGGGCACCCTTCCCCTTTACAAGAAGCTCCCGTGTAAGCTGGTGAGAGGCAAGAATCATCGACATAGCATTTGCTGGAGAGTTGTTTGGAACTCTGTCCAGGGCATCAACAGGGATATTCGCCGCTTCTACAGGAGAAAGAAAGAAAAAAAGTACATTGGCAAAAGGATCGAATCCATAAGTACATCAATCGACAGAGGTGTATAAAAATTACCAAGCAAGGCCAAAGAAGACTGACGAAGGACTTCATCCTTTTCGGCTGCCCGAGCTTCAGCCACCGGCTCGGATGCTTCCTCCTCCTTCAACTTCTCTTTCAGCTTGCCCAGTTCCACCTTCAGAGAGTCAACCTCTTGGCGAGCCTCAGCAGCTATCTTGACTGTGCCATCCAATTTTAAGGAGGAAGATTTGACTTCCTCTTGTAGCCGAGCCTTGTCAGCTTCCAGAGAAGTGAATTGGGAGGCGAAAGCCTCCAAAGAGGAAATAACGCCTCGCAAGTCCTTGAGAAAGAAGGATATTTTACCAGAAATTGTCAAGCAAAGCACGCTCCAAGAGATTGGCATCACAGTTAGAAAAAGACTTACAGAAGGAGGAGTCGCGGTGGCAGCGAGCTTGGAGAGATGTCTTTCCCTTTGGAAAGGGAAGAAGCAGTCGATGCTTGAGCCATAGGGGCAGCCTTAGGAGCCGAAGCTTCGGAAGCCACTACGACCGGCGAAGCAGCATCAGATTTGGCTTTTTTAGACGGAGGCTCGATAAAGCCTTCGTCGCTGCAAAGGTGAAAGGTCGACAATGAAGAGTAAGAAAATAAAAGGGCAAAGTATAACTTCAGAAAAGAAACTACTTACATGTCGAAGAGATCATCTTCATCGGCAAAGCCGCCGGTTGATCTCTTCACGAGTGAAGCCCCGGCCTCCTCGGCGAGTTCGGATCAACAAAGGTATCATGATCAGCATCGTCATTACGCATTGATCCATCTGCGACACCAGCGTCATCGGCTGAGGAAGGAAGGTCGGTGTGGGCAACTTCAAAATCTATCGGACCATTATATTTGTCCTCTGGGCCTGTGTGTTCGACAGTGTGAAAATCTACGGGGATTGAAGATCCTCTCCCCTCAGAAGTATCACCCGGCGAATCATGCATATTTTCAGAAATTATGGGGATCTGTCAGAGAAAATAACAAGTAAGAACAATAGAAACCATGTCAGCAAAGAAAAAGCAGCCTAATGAGGACGCGAAGAAAGAAAAATACCTTTGATGGTGGATGGTCAGCGTCAAGGGGAGTATAAGAAGAAACCAACAGAATCGAGTCTTCCTGGGTAAAGGAAGTAAGACGACGGACTTCATCAAGCAACTCCTTTTCCGACAGATCGGCAGCATTAATCCTGGTCTCGTCCTTTGGACCTGAGTACAACCACATCGGGTGAACTCTGGCCATGGCTGGTTGCACTCGACGTTTCAAGAATACCGCTGCCACCTCTGTGCCGATCATAGTTTGGCCATCGGCCCCTTTGATCCGAAGGAATTTGGTAAATAGTTCTTCGGTTGCTACTCTTTCATCGGGTGAGAGGATATTCTTCCAGGAATTCTTGGGCTTGGCTTCGGAAACATCGGTAAAGCAAGGAAGCTGAGATTCGGGTGACAGGGAGTCCTTGATGTAAAACCATTTCAGCCTCCACCCTTGCACGGACTCTCTCATTGGGAAATTGAAGTAATTGACCTCCGAACGAGCTACAAACCCCACTCCTCCGGTGACAAAGTATCCATTACTGCTGCTGTATCTCTTCACATAGAAGATCTTTTTCCACAGCCCGAAATGAGGTTCGATACCCAGAAACGCCTCGCAAAGGGTGATGAACACAGCAACATGGAGAAGTGAGTTGGGGGTAAGTTGCCATAGTTGAATTTCGTACGTCCGCAAGAGGTGGAGGAGGAATCCATGAGTAGGAAGCGAAAGGCCTTAGTACAGGAAAGATAAGAACATCACGGTAAAGCCAGCAGGGGGATCAGGCCGAGAAATCGCACCTGGAAGGATCACGTTTCCCTCTTCGGAAGAAATCAATCCTAGGCTTCGGGATCTTTTCTCGTCACGCTTGGTGACGGTTGATGCCACCCAATCTCCGGGCTTGACCTTTGAACTCGACGGCGCTGGCGGCACCGGAGCTGGGGGAGGAGCGCTTGGAGCGCTCCCCTTCGGAAGAGAAGAAGAGGACTTGGCGGCGGCGCCTCCGCTGGTGGAACTGACAGCGGCGGCACGATTCTTCTTCTTCACCATTGTGAGATCTGATGAAGATTGGAAAAGCAGTGGTGGCGGCGCAGCAACGGCAAAGGGAGGAAGGAGGAGAAGAATGAGAAGACGCTACGGAAAACGTGGAGAAGTTTAGAGATTTCTCGCCCTTTGGAGATTTTGAGGAAAAGATAAGTGCTGTGTAAGCACGTGGTGCTTGAAGAAAGAGTGGAACCGGCGGCCCATTGTTCCCACGTTGTGCGAAAATCGAGGAGACACCTCGATCGCCACGCGTGCAATGGTCAAGCCCTAAAAACTGCCCTCGCAGAGCTAGGGTAGGCCCGTCAGGTCACGTCCTGTCAATCAGCTCACAGCAATTACACGTCATCGGTGACGTCATAAAAAACTAGAAGTATTCGAAGGGAAAATGGAAAGTTATCGGATGAAGGACTTAAGTCTACGCACGGATTGTAAGCATCCGTACCTAGACTCGGGGGCTACTCCCATCGGGAGCGCTGACGCGCACCCGATAAAATGAAGACTCGACAGAATGAGTAGTCGCTGCACTCGGTTGCAAGCGCTCGCACCCAGACACTCGGGGGCTACTACTCCCATCGGGAGCGCGTGATGCACACCCGATAGAAGTTTTTTTGCACTCCAGGATCATGCCCGGGGACTTGATTCTGTGTAGGGTAACGTTGTTTTGCCATCGGCAGTTAACCAACAAAAGTTGGGCACGTTACTCATTATCCCTTGCATAAAGAAAATATGTCGGATGACCTATGAAGACCTGCGAAAAACATCGGTAGAAGAGAACATTCAAGTGGTACAACCTGAGTCTACGCACGGATTGCAAGCATCCGTACCTAGACTCGGGGGCTACTCCCATCGGGAGCGCTGACGCGCACCCGACAGAAGAAGATGAAGCAGATTCAAGATGAACAAGAGCAATGAAGGAGAAGGACATAAGGAGAAGACATGTTTTAGTCTCTACTCGAACTATCTTCGGCTAGACACTCGGGGGCTACTGGCGTGGGAACTACCCTTCGGCTAACCGACATTGTCCTATCTTGTATTGACTAATTGGAGGCCCATGAAGACACCCGAAGGCGAGATGGGCCACCTGAACGGCGCACCAGAGGAATCCTTGGCGAGCAAGACAAGGAAGCACCCGAACAAGGAAAGATTAGATCTAAAAGTACTGTAAACCTAGTCGTACTCGGTTAGGACTCTTGAGACCCGGCCTCCTATATAAAGGCCAGGAGAGGGGCTGCCGAGGGACACAATCAATCTTAGCAATCTTAGCCAGCAAAAGCTTAGAGCTAGGTCACCCTAGCGATAGCCATCTCGACGAGATCTTAGCCGAACTATTCGGCACCCCATTGTAACCTATTATCATCATAATCAAGAACAGACAGGCAGGACGTAAGGGTTTTACCTCATCGAGGGCCCCGCACCTGGGTAAATCGCTCTCCCCGCTTGTCTGTGAACCGATGTCTCGTATCAGCTTGCAGGATTCCATCAACCCTAAGCCCCTATCGGAGGGCATTGGGAGGAGTACCCTCGACACCTAGCTCCCGTAGCACGACCTTTAACCTTTGCTTTTTCAGCCAACTGTGATTCAGCTTCTCTTGCATGATGTAGCAACTCATTCATAGTGGTGTAACTGTAATGACGAACAATGCCTTTTATATCATACTTCAAACCATTGAGAAAACGCTGCATTATCATCTCAAGTGACTCACAAACACGGCCACGCTGCATTAGCATCTCCATCTCCATGTAATATTCATCAACAGTCTTCACACCTTGTCTCAATAGGGTCAACTTATCATATATAGTTCGCAAATAATTAGTGGGCACAAAACGATCGTGCATTGCCACCTTCATAGCACGCCATGTGATAATAGGCGGCTCACCATCTTCTTCGCGAGCACGAACAAGTCCATCCCACCAACGCAATGCATAGCCATCAAATTTGGAAGAAGCAAGCTTAATCTTCCTATCTTCAGTGTAATTATGTAAGCGCCATAACTTCTCAATCTTCAACTTCCAAGAGAGGTATTCTTCAACATCAGCACCTCCTTCAAACTTGGGTATGGAGAACTTGGGCTTACCCAATCCATCTTCTTCCTCAAACCCACGACCTTGACGTCGGAGTTCAACAAACCCACGAGTGCGGTTACCACGCCCAACACCACGATTAGCATTAGGTGCTTCATCATCATCATCATCTTCTTCTTCTTCTTCTTCTTCTTCTTCTTGTTGTTGTTGTTGTTGTTGTTGTCGCATTGTGGTGACGGTCGCATTAGTAGCATCCAGCTTCTGGGAGATCCCCTGAACAGTCCCCCTAAGTTCATCGTCCTGAGTGCGGAATTCACGTCACATCTCATTACGAAGAGCTTCATACTCCCTCCAAGTCATCACATCATCGGCATCCTTGTTTTTCTGGTTAACAATTTTCTCATCACTAGAAGACATGGTTAGTAGGTTAGTGCACTAAAACAAATATATATGGTGGTACTCTCACAACTAACTCAAAACTGATAAGAAAAGGAAATCTTACCGCTCCAAAGTGAATTAGTATTGCTTACCACTTGTAGTGATGACTAGTGCACGGATGTAGCAAAGAAAATATCAAGGGTATAAGAACAATCACATGACAAAGCAGGGAATATGTGGGGTTGTAGGTGGGCTACCTATTTGCACCAATAACAAGCTCTAGCGCTGACCGTAGACAACCAATGATACTCACACAAGGCGATAAATGTGGCAATGCAACTATATGGATGAAAGGTTGCAATGCACTCGAGAGACGCTAGCAAAGCTCAACGGGACAGGCACAAGATTGCTCAACTACGGGTGCAGTTAAAGAAACTTAGGCCTTCACTTGATTCTACTATCACTTCACTTTTCTTTTTGGAATTTTTTTTTATAACACGCAGCTATGTAGCTCTTTTTGCTTCTTTTCAATTTTCTCCTTTTTTTGATTTTATGACTCAACTCCTTGATAACACGGCCAACAGATAATGCTAAGCACCAAAACCCTAATGAGCAGCCTGTCGAGCGGTAAAACTAGTCTCTTCTGGGGAAGTTCCTAGTCACGTATATCGAAAGGTTGTGGCTATGGTTTGGACAAACACACTGTATGCTATGTGGACTCGGAGCAACAAAAACTGACTCTAGATGAAAGCGGAAACACAAACCCTAAAAATACTAGATGGAAGAAAAAGATACGCAAAAACAACTACGAAAAGCAACTAAAACTCGAAATTAGTGCAAGCTAAGGCTATGGCAAACCCTAACCCTAATATTTTTGTCTTTTTTGGATAGGAAAACACTCACAACTCAACTATGAGGTGGATTGTGGATGGCTTACCGAGGAAACACTGAAATCTGATACCAAGATGATAAGGGGTGGCCCGATCTTCTCAGTAAGCAACGGTGGTGATGATGATCACGGGGCGAACACAGCGGAGATAACTTGATGAAGAGTGGATGGTAACTTGTATGACGCAACGAGATCTCTCGATTGGTCCCTGTCGCCAATGCGACATCCCTCAACCCTGCAAGATATTCGCAACTCCACACACTTGCGCACGTAGCCGCCGACCACGAAGTGGTAAGTTGCAACTTTTAATTCCCAATGGAATAGCAGATCACCCAAGACTTTTAGATTTACACCAAATCAATGCAATATGGTATAGGGATTCAATAGAGTTGCAAAGCAATCAACTATGAACTAGGGTTTATCTTAAACGTGGTCTAAAGCTACTTTGGGGGCGTCCTGGGCACTTATATAGGGGTTCAAGATGACCTCGGGTCGAAAAAGTACAAAAATAACCGAACCAGAATAGATCTGGTCGAGATAGACTCGGACTCGGCCGGCCTGGGGGCCAGTCGACCGGTCCTGGGACCGGCCGGTCCGGTTTGGACCGGGCCAGGGACCGGGTGGCAACCGGGCGGGACATCCAGGCTTACTGGATAGTGCCCGGTTGGCACAGGTGGAAAATCCGGTTTGGATCGGACGGATCCAGCGTGGAAGCCGGTCGGACCGGGCCTGGGGCCGGGTGGCCAGGCGGCACGGCCGGTTCACCGGGCTTGGCGCCGGCCTGAACTGCATCTCCTCCTCTCGCGCATGCCTCCCGCTCCTCCCTCACGCGTCCATGGGATGTCTTCATGTCCAACTCCATGTCCAGCTTCACGTCCAGCTTCTTGTCCAGCTGCTCCTCTCCTCCTCGTGCGATGCTTGCTCCCTCCTCATACCTGATCATACATAAGTAATAGGACTTAGGCAGTATAAAGTTCTCATCGATCAAAGTATCACTTAGGAACAAATTCACCTGTTGTTTAAGTAGCTTCGCACGAGCTCGTGTCATTGGTCCAATCCTGACTTCATTGGACTTGAGCTTCACAGCAGCATCGTCTTCATCTTATAATGACGGAGGTAGTAGTGTGGTAGGGATGTCCTCATCAGGTTATTTTCTTGAAACCACTTTGAGTTACAACAAACTTGGCAAACACATTGCCATTCTTATCCTTCCCAAGAGAGTAATCATCATTAATAATGATAGGGTTAGATAAGGTACCGTTTAAGCAAGAAGAGGCAAAGTGCCCCTTCTCATGACATAAGTAGCAAGTGTTCCCCTTTCTCTTCTTTATTGATTTCTTTTCTTGGGGAACTTTATCTTGATTCTTCTTGGGAAGTGGCCTATCTTCAACTTGAGGTCGAGGTTTAGCTTGAGATTGACCTTGTGGCTGTTTCCCTTGTTGCTTCTCACTCAAGTGTTTTTTTCTTCTTCAATGGGCATGATCTAACATGATGCCCTTCAACCTTGCACTTGAAGCAAACAAACTTGGCTGGATTCTCAACTTTGTCTTGGCCCTTCTTCTTGTTGCTCTTGCTCTTGGACTTGTTCTTGTTATTGGAGTTGAATCCAAGTCCACTCTTGTCATTGGGGGATTGTTGCACACTCAACATCTTGTCAAGTACGGATTTCCCTTCATGACGCTTTTCCAAGTCTTTGTTCAAAGAAAGGACTTGGGCCTTGAGCTCTTTGATTTCCTCTACATGGTTAGTAGAAATACAAGTAATAGAGGAAGTAGAAGCTTCATTGTTAGAGCAACAAGGCAAGGTAGGTAATCGAACACAAGGTGTATCAATAGTTTGACTAGATGGATTACTAGGACTAGCACAAGGCAATATATTGATACGTCCAATTTGCATCACTATTTTATATCATAATTTGCTGTTATTCATTGATATATTTCATATTGGGACACAATACTTATGTTATTTCATCTATTTTGCATGTTTCATCATTATTGGAGGATCGAACACCGGAGCCGAGGATTCTGCTGGAAAAAGCACCGTCGAACGCAATATTTCGGAAGATCAACTGTGGAAGGAAATTATACCAAAAATCCTATTTTTCAAGATGACGAAGGAAGCCAGAAGGAGGAGCCAGGAGGAGCCGGGGTGGGCCCACACCCTAGGGCGGCACGGCCCAGGCCCTGGCCGCGCCGCCATGTGGTGTGAGGGGCCCACGACCCCTTTCGCCTCCTTTTCTTCGCCAAACCCTTCGTCCCGAAGACCCAAGCCACAGAGGGTACCTCACGAGGAGTTACGGCCGCCTCGCGGGGCGGAGAACACCGAGAGAGAAAAGAGCTCTCCGGCGGGCAGGAATCCGCCGGGGAAATTCCCCTCCCGGAGGGGGAAATCGACGCCATCGTCACCGTCATCGAGCTGGACATCATCTCCATCACCATCATCATCATCTCCACCATCATCACCGCCATCTCCTCCGCAGCACCTCGTCACCGCCGTAGCAATTTGGGTTTGATCTTGATTGTTTGATAGGGGAAACTCTCCCGGTATCTATTCATACTTGTTGTTGATGCTATTGAGTGAAACCATTGAACCAAGTTTATGTTCAGATTGTTATTCATCATCATATCACCTCCGATCATGTTCCATATGATGTCTCGTGAGTAGTTCGTTTAGTTCTTGAGGACATGGGTGAAGTCTAAATGTTAGTAGTGAACTATGGTTGAGTAATATTCAATGGTGTGATATTTAAGTTGTGGTGTTATTCTTCTAGTGGTGTCATGTGAACGTCGACTACATGACACTTCACCATTTATGGGCCTAGGGGAATGCATCTTGTATTCGTTTGCTAATTGCGGGGTTGCCGGAGTGACGGAAACCTAAACCCCCGTTGGTATATCGATGCGGGAGGGATCGCAGGATCTCGAGTTTAAGGCTGTGGTTAGATTTATTCTTAATTACTTTCTTGTAGTTGCGGATGCTTGCAAGGGGTATAATCACAAGTATGTATTTAGTCCTAGGAAGGGCGGTACATTAGCATAGGTTCACCCACACAACACTTATCATAACAATGAAGATTATTTAGCCGTATGTAGCGAAAGCACTAGACTAAACCCGTGTGTCCTCGAGAACGTTTGGTCATTATAAGTAAACAAACCGGCTTGTCCTTTGTGCTAAAAAGGATTGGGCCACTCGCTGCAATTATTTCTCTCGCATTTTACTTACTCGTATTTATTTCATCTGTTACATCAAAACCCCACGAATACTTGTCCGTGAGCATTTACGGTGAAACCTTCATCGAAACTGCTTGTCAACACCTTCTGCTCCTCGTTGGGATCGACATTCTTACTTATCGAAGATACTACGATACACCCCCTATACTTGTGGGTCATCAAGACTATTTTCACGGCGCCGTTGCCGGGGAGTGAAGCGCTATTGGTAAGTGGAATTGGTAAGGAAAACCTTTCTTGTTGTGCTGATTTTATTTCACGCTCGCTGCTATAAGTCATTATGGAGAGATCTTCTCTTCAATTTCTATTTGGGAAATCTACTACTACTGCAACGGTAGTGGATGAGGCGCCAGGTGAGGAAGTAATACCCTATAAAATACCTACGAAAATTATTGAACATGTTATGGATAACCGCTATGAAGGGGATGGAACTGTCCATCCTGGTGATCATTTACTGTTTTTGCATGAATTATGCGGGTTATTCAAGTGTGCAGGTATTGCTATGGATGAAGTGAGGAAGAAATTATTCTCTTTATCGCTGTCCGGTAAGGCGGCGCATTGGTATAAATTCTTGGATAATGGGGATTCTCTTGAATGGAATGATATTGTGCCCCGGTTTTATTCTAAGTTCTATCCTCCAAGTGAAATTCATAAGGATCGGAATCGCATATATAATTTTTGGCCTCATGATGGAGAGAGTATTGCCCAAGCTTGGGGGAGATTGAAGTCTTTAATGCTCAAATGCCCCATTCATGAGCTTCCCGGTAATGTTATTATTGATAATTTCTATGCAAGACTTTCTTTTCAAGACAAGACCTTGCTGGATACTTCTTGTTCCGGATCATTTACACGCAACAAAGAAGAGTTTAAAAGGGACCTTCTCGATCGGATCCAAGAAAATACTGAAGGATGGGAGAACGACAAAGATAGAGAATCAGGTATAATTTATGATTATAAATGCATTGAAGCTTTTATGGATACTGATACATTTTGTAATATTAGTGCTACATATGGTCTTGATTCTCAAGTTGCTGTAAATCTTTACAAAGCTTTTGCCTCTCATTATGAATTGCCTAAGAAGAACTTTGATAAGTATCATGAACCATATAAAGATAAAATTGATTCATCTATTAATAAGTGTGTTGTAATTGAAAGCTGCCGATCGCGTAATTCCCGAAGCTTATATTGAAAAAACTCCTTTTCCTGCTAAAATGAAAGAGTACTCTGTTATAAATAGTGCGGTTCATAAAAGTGAAAAGAAACCTAGAGAACCCGAAGAACAAATAAAAATTGAACCTTCGTTGTTGCAATAGTTAAAGATCTTGTGATCGAAAATGTTGAGGATGGTCATATTATTTTCTCGTGAAGATGCTTCTAATATTGTTTCACATCCTAATAAACCCAAACAAGCTAGTGTTCCTATGTTATCCGTTAAAATTGGTGATCATTGCTATTATGGATTATGTGATATTGGTGCAAGTGTTAGTGCTATTCCGTATGAGCTTTACACGGAGATTATGCATGAAATTGATTCTTGTGAACTTGAAGATATTGATGTGGTTATTCAGCTGGCTAATAGAGAAACTATTTCACCAATTGGTATTGTCCGAGATGTGGAAGTTTTATGCGGTAAGATTAAATATCCTGCCGACTTTTTGGTACTTGGTTCTCTCTGCTAGTGATTATTGTCCTATCATTTTTGGTAGACCTTTTCTAAATACTTGTGGAGCTATTATAGATTGCAAGAAAGAGAAAATTTTGACTAAATTTGTCTGGTGAATCTTATGAGTTTAACTTCTCTAAATTTACTAAAACTCCTTATAAAGCTGATTTGCCTAGTAATGATTTTAAAATGGAGCAAGTGTGCATCTATTGTTCTTGTTCCTAACAATCCTTTGCGAGCAACATTTGGAGGATAGCGAGAGTGAAATTTTTAGGAAAGAAAGAGATGAACTTGAGGAGATTTTTCTTCGCCAACCTATTCTCAAGCATGATTTACCTAGGTGGAAGATTTGGGTACAACACCGCCACCAAAGGAAGATCCTGTTTTTGATTTAAAGCCTTTACCTGATAATCTTAAATATGCTCATATTGATGATAAGAAAATATATCCCGTTATTATTAGTTCTAAGCTTACAGAGTTTGAAGAAGAAAGATTATTGCAAATATTGAAGAAACACCGAGGAGCTATTGGCTACACTCTTGATGATTTGAAGGGGATTTCTCCTTCTATTTGCCAACATGCTATTAATATGGAAGATGATGCAAAGCCTGTTGTTGAACCTCAGCGTCGTCTAATTCCGAAGATGAAGGAAGTGGTAAGGAATGAGGTATTACGACTTCTTGAAGCTGGTATTATATATCCTATTGCTGATAGTAGATGGGTTAGTCCTGTACATTGCGTTCCCAAGAAAGGAGGTATGATCGTTGTGCCTAATGATAATGATGAGCTCATTCCTCAAAGAGTGGTTGTAGGGTATAGAATGTGCATTGATTTTCGAAAAGTTAATAAAGTTACTAAGAAAGACCATTACCCTTTACCATTTATTGATCAAATGCTAGAAAGATTGTCTAAAAATACTCATTTTTGTTTTCTTGATGGTTATTACGGATTTTCACAAATTCGTCGTTAAAGCTAAAGATCAAGAGAAAACCACCTTTACTTGTCCCTATGGAACTTATGCTTATAGACGTATGCCTTTTGGTTTATGTAATGCTCCTGCTACTTTTCAAAGATGCATGTCTGCTATTTTTCATGGTTTTTGTGAAAGTATTGTAGAGGTATTCATGGATGATTTTTCTCGTTTATGGGAATTCTTTTGATAGTTGCTTGCGAAACCTTGATAAAGTTTTGCGGAGATGTGAAGAAACTAACCTTGTTCTTAATTGGGAGAAATGCCACTTTATGGTTAATGAAGGAATTGTATTGGGACATAAAATTTCGAGAGAGGTATTGAAGTTGATAGAGCTAAAGTTGAAGCAATTGAGAAGATGCCCTATCCGAGGGATGTTAAAGGTATTCGTAGTGTTCTTGGTCATGTCTGGGTTTTATAGGAGGTTTATTAAAGATTTCTCCAAGATTTCAAAGCCTCTTACTAATCTTCTTCAAAAAGATGTACCATTTGTTTTTGATGATGATTGTAAGGAAGCTTTTGAAACTCTTAAGAAAGCCTTAACAACCGCTCCTATAGTTGAACCTCCCGATTGGAATTTACCATTTGAAATTATGTGTGATGCTAGTGATTTTGTCTGTAGGCGCTGTTCTTGGACAGCGAGTAGATAAAAAACTGAATGTTATTCATTATGCTAGTAAAACTCTTGATGCTGCTCAAAGAAATTATGCTACAACCGAAAAGGAATTATTAGTCGTAGTCTTCGCTTGTGATAAATTTAGATCTTATATTGTTGATTCAAAAGTCACTATTCATACTGATCATGCTGCAATTAGATACCTAATGACAAAGAAAGATGCTAAGCCGAGGCTTATTAGATGGGTACTTCTTTTGCAAGAATTTGATTTACATATTGTAGATAGGAAAGGTGCTTGATAATCCTGTTGCTCGATAATTTGTCTAGATTGGAAAATATTGCTTATGATCCTGTTCTCGTTAATGATAGTTTTCCAAATGAACAATTGGCTGTGATAAAGGTGAGCTCGCGAGACAGATCCTTGGTATGCTGATTATGCTAACTTTATTGTTTCCAAGTACTTGCCTCCAACCTTTTCAGCTCAAGCAAAGGAGGAAATTCTTTTATGATTTGAGGCATTATTTCCGGGATGACCCACACTTATATAAAGAAGGAGTGGATGGTATTATGCGAAGATGTGTTCCCGAATATGAACAACAAGAGATATTGAGTAAATGTCATGGCAAGTGCTTATGGAGGACATCACGCCGGAGATAGAACCGCGCAAAAGTTCTACAATCAGGTTTTTATTGGCCAACTCTCTTCAAGGATGCGAGAAAGTTTATTTTATCTTGTGATGAATGCCAAAGGGTTGGTAATATCTCCGGACGCAATGAAATGCCTATGAATTATACTCTTGTTATTGAACCGTTTGATTGTTGGGGATTTGACTTCATGGGACCTTTTCCCTCTTCAAAAGGTAACACTCATATACTTGTTGCTCGTTGATTACGTTACTAAATGGGTGGAAGCCATACCTACAAAAAGTGCTTGATGGTGAGACCTCTTTAAAAATGCTTTTAGATATTATTTTTCCTAGATTTGGAGTACCTAGATATATTATGACTGATGGAGGTTCTCATTTTATTCATGGAGGTTTTAGAAAAACTCTTGCTAAGTATGGTATTAATCATAGAATTGCTTCCGCTTATCACCCTCAAAGTAGTGGCCAAGTAGAACTATCAAATAGGGAAATTAAATCTATTTTGGGAAAAGACTGTTAATAAATCTAGAAAGAATTGGGCTAGTAAATTGAAAGACGCACTATGGGCTTATAGAACTGCTTATAAAAACCCCATGGGAATGTCACCTTATAAAATGGTTTACGGAAAAGCTTGTAATTTACCTTTAGAACTAGAACACAAAGCTTATCGGGATGTTAGAGAATTAAATAGAGATCCTAAACTTGCCGGTGATAAGAGGTTGTTACAATTAAGTTCTCTAGATGAATGGAGAAGTGAAGCTTATGAAAATGCTAAACTCTTTAAAGAAAAAGTTAAAAAATGGCATGATAGAAGGATCATCAAAAGAGAGTTTAATATTGGGGATAAAGTCCTATTGTATCGGTCTCGTCTCGGATTCTTTGCGGGAAATTACTCTCAAAATGGGAAGGACCATATGTTGTCGAGGAGGTGTATCGCTCAGGAGCAATCAAGATTAGCTCTCTCCAAGGCAATGCTACGCAAGTGGTGAATGGGCAAAGACTCAAGCACTATATCTCAGGTGATTCTTACAATGTTGATGTTGATATTATTCGAGTGGAAACACCGGAAGCTTTCATCAAAGGACAAATTGACAGTCCGCCAGAACTCAACTTTGAATAGGTAACAGTACTGGTAATGAAAAGTTCGCGATTTACTTTCCGAACAATATTTTCGCTGTTTCCGGAAAATATGAGAAATTACGAGTTCGAAACAGAGTGGAAAAGACGCACGAGGGGGCGCCACCATAGGCCGGCGCGGCCTAGCCAGGGCCCGCGCCGACCTATGGTTTGGCCGCCCGTCGCCCCTTTCCGACTCTGGTTCGATCTGGTACTTTCCTTTTGTCGAGAAAATTTTTGCTATATAATCCCCGGACCCACGGAGGTCCGTATATCGTGTTCTCGACGTGTTTTGTTTCGAGCTGTTTCGCCGAGGATCTGTTTTTAGTCTAGAAGCACCATGGTCTCCAAGAACAAGGGCAAGGAGTTTCCGGATGAAGAAGATCGAGATCTTGGGTGGAAAGAGGAAGACAAGGACGTCAAGGAAGAGGATGAAGAAGAGGTGGAGGAAGATTCGCGTGCACACCCGCGTGCTACCATTGCAAGCATCAAGGTGGTGGACAACACTTTTAGTGCAAACAAGAGCGCAAGAATTCGCACTCGGAGGGGCGGTACCACGTCATTATGCGGCTCCGAAAACATCTCCATCGGGCATTCATCGCCCCTTCCACAATCTAATTTTCAATAATCAAATTGAAGGGACTCCCAAGGCAGCATTGCCTAGCCGATGGGATATAGATCGCTCTAACAACTGCAGGAGAAAAGGAGCCCGAGGCTGAAGAGTGGGGAAATAACTCCAAGAGCTGGGACTCGCCATTAGACGGACTCTCTAACCGCGTCGAGCACAATTCGGAGATGATTCGCAATCTCATATACGGGATTGACGAGCTTCAGGAGCTTATTGAGAAGCTTGTCGGGAATTCATCACCACCATCACCAAAGGAGTAATCCATCATCGGTATTGGCATCCCCTTGGTTTGTTCCAAGCTTGGGGGAGTGCCGCGGTATCACATTATCATTACCTTTTTACTTTTTACTATCAAGTAGTGTCATATCATGAGTAGGGAAGTTATCGTATAAGATGGGTTGTGTTTGGAAGTATCTCTCCTTTAGTTGTCTATGTATCCCTTGGTGTGAGTTATCGATACGGAATATTAATGAGAAGTCTTATCATTTACATATTGCACATCTTATTTTAGTTTGCACTCTCTATGATTCATCTTGTTGTTAGTATTGGTATCACTTTGGGAGCATTGAATAAATCTATTTGGTTTTGGCAAACTTAGCATTGGTCAATAGCAACAACACTTTGAGGTTTAAATAGAAAAGAGAAATACATGTAGATGTTTCATTGTCTTTCTTGTTAGCTTATAGTTCATTTGAAGTTAAAATTGTTTGTGCTTACAAGGAAGATACATGATTGTTTCTATCATATGTATATTTGTTTGTTTCCCTCGACTCTTATGCTTGCTAATTAACCTTGCTAGCCAAAGACCTGTACTGAGAGGGAATACTTCTCGTGCATCCAAACCTTCAACCAAACCTATGCCATTTGTGTCCACCATACCTACCTACTACATGGTATTTTCTGCCATTCCAAGTAAATACTTCATGTGCTACCTTTAAACAATTCAAAACTTAGTATCTTTTATTTGTGTCAATGTTTCATAGCTCATGAGGAAGTATGTGGTGTTTTATCTTTCAATCTTGTTGGGCAATTTCCACTAATGGACTAGTGGCTTCATCCGCTTATCCAATAATTTTGCAAAAAGAGCTGGCAATGGGATTCCCAGGTCCCAAATTAATTAAACTAAATAGACACTCCTCCATGGTATGTGATTGATGGACGGCACCCGAAAGATTCGGTTAGCCATAGCTTGTGTAAGCAAAGGTTGGGGGGAGTGTCATCATCATCATAAAGCTAAAATAAAAGGGCACTCCTTCATGGTATGAGATTGTTGGCAGGCACCCGAGGATTCGGTTAGCCATGGTTTGTGAAAGAAAGGTTGGAAGGAGTGCCACACAAAAGGAAAATATTATGGGAGCCGCTCTTAGGAGGTTGTCTGGCAAGGGGGTTAGAGTACCCGCTACCAGTCGTTGACAACAATAAACACCTCTCAAAACTTTACTTTTATTCTCTTTATATGATTTCAAAACTGAAAAAGCTCTAGCACATGATTTAATCCCTGCTTCCCTCTGCGAAGGGCCTGTCTTCTACTTTATGATGAGTCAGTAAACCTATTTCTCTCCATCTCAAGCAAGCATTTGAGTAGTTGTGATCAAACCATTATATTGTGATTTGCTACATCATGTCTTTTATTCTTCCTTGTTTAGTACAAGTTTTATTTGAATGAATATAGCTTTGCAAGTTATCAATGATTATGAAGAGACCATTATGATTGAGTATGCAAGTTGTGCATTATAAACTTTAAACATGAGAGCGCTGCTCAAGAAGATAAATATAATTTGTTAAATGTTCTCTGACCAAGAACAAAGTTTGCCATCACCAACTATGATTCCTTATGCACCTTTATTTGTGATTACCTTATACTTGTTTCAAGTTGAGTTATATGAGGAAGTTGTTTACTATAATGTCTTGTGTGAATGAATATGATGCTTCTTGTCCGTATTTTATTTATCGACTCTTCACTCCATAAACATGTGGACCTATTTACAGAGTTCAGTTTCGCTTGGGGACAAGCGAAGTCTAAGCTTGGGGGGAGTTGATATGTCCAATTTGCATCACTATTTTATATCATAATTTGCTGTTATTCATTGATATATTTCATATTGGGACACAATACTTATGTTATTTCATCTATTTTGCATGTTTCATCATTATTGGAGGATCGAACACCGGAGCCAGGATTCTGCTGGAAAAAGCACCGTCAGAACGCAATATTTCGGAAGATCAACTGTGGAAGGAAATTATACCAAAAATCCTATTTTTCAAGATGACGAAGGAAGCCAGAAGGAGGAGCCAGGAGGAGCCAGGGTGGGCCCACACCCTAGGGAGGCGCGGCCCAGGCCCTGGCCGCGCCGCCATGTGGTGTGAGGGGCCCACGACCCCTTTCGCCTCCTTTTCTTCGCCAAACCCTTCGTCCCGAAGACCCAAGCCACAGAGGGTACCTCACGAGGAGTTACAGCCGCCTCTGCGGGGCGGAGAACACCAGAGAGAAAAGAGCTCTCCGGCGGGCAGGAATCCGCCGGGGAAATTCCCTCCCGGAGGGGGAAATCGACGCCATCGTCACCGTCATCGAGCTGGACATCATCTCCATCACCATCATCATCATCTCCACCATCATCACCGCCATCTCCTCCGCAGCACCTCGTCACCGCCGTAGCAATTTGGGTTTGATCTTGATTGTTTGATAGGGGAAACTCTCCCGTATCTATTCATACTTGTTGTTGATGCTATTGAGTGAAACCATTGAACCAAGTTTATGTTCAGATTGTTATTCATCATCATATCACCTCCGATCATGTTCCATATGATGTCTCGTGAGTAGTTCGTTTAGTTCTTGAGGACATGGGTGAAGTCTAAATGTTAGTAGTGAACTATGGTTGAGTAATATTCAATGGTGTGATATTTAAGTTGTGGTGTTATTCTTCTAGTGGTGTCATGTGAACGTCGACTACATGACACTTCACCATTTATGGGCCTAGGGGAATGCATCTTGTATTTGTTTGCTAATTGCGGGGTTGCCGGAGTGACAGAAACCTGAACCCCCGTTGGTATATCGATGCAGGAGGGATCGCAGGATCTCAGAGTTTAAGGCTGTGGTTAGATTTATTCTTAATTACTTTCTTGTAGTTGCGGATGCTTGCAAGGGGTATAATCACAAGTATGTATTTAGTCCTAGGAAGGGCGGTACATTAGCATAGGTTCACCCACACAACACTTATCATAACAATGAAGATTATTTAGCCGTATGTAGCGAAAGCACTAGACTAAACCTGTGTGTCCTCGAGAACGTTTGGTCATTATAAGTAAACAAACCGGCTTGTCCTTTGTGCTAAAAAGGATTGGGCCACTCGCTGCAATTATTTCTCTCGCATTTTACTTACTCGTATTTATTTCATCCGTTACATCAAAACCCCCGAATACTTGTCCGTGAGCATTTACAGTGAAACCTTCATCGAAACTGCTTGTCAACACCTTCTGCTCCTCGTTGGGATCGACATTCTTACTTATCGAAGATACTACGATACACCCCCTATACTTGTGGGTCATCATATATCACTTTGAGTAGAGGTTGTGCTAATGTCCATATGAGGCTCACAAGATGTTACCTTAGTAATACTTGACTCAAGAGCCAACTTTAGCCCACAATAGGTGATTAGGAGATCATCATGAGATCTTGAGAGCTTTTTATGACTTTCTTCCAATTCCCTATAATTGCTAGTTAGCAAATCAAGTTGAGCCCCTTAGCTCACCATTCTCCTTTAAGATAGATGATTCACAAGAAGTAGAGTTAGTAGCACAAGCATCATTAATAGATTTTTCTTTTTCAAGCACATAAGATTCCATTTCTTGCTTAAGACCACGAGTTATGCACCTTTCATTTTTCAGATCTTGTCTTAGGAGATTGAATCTCCCTTTCTCATCATTCATATGATATCTAATTCCTCAATGGACTCATTTATTTCTTTCAGTGTGTCCATCAAGTAATCGAATTTGACAAGAGCATCACCACGAAGGGTGTATCTAACAAAAAATAGTTCCTTAAGCATAGCAACATTATCATCATCATCACTCTCATCATTAGAAGATGTGTTGGGATTCAAGGTAGGAGTTACCTTTGGTCCCTTTGCCATAAGGCACATGTGCATATCGGAGGATGATAACGAAGATGTTTTGGAATCTTCATTCATGAGAGTCTCATGCCTCATAGATTGTTCAATTTCCTCTACATTGTTAGACAACAAACAACTAGAGGAAATATAAGCATTTTGTTTATGGCAAGAAGACAAAGCAAGCATATCATCATGGGATTTATGTAAGGAGTTTATACATGATATGCAAGGACTATCAACACGAGCATGTAGATTATTTTCAGTGTTAGATGTGTTTAAGTCCAAAGAGGAAACATTGCAATGGGATAGAGATGAAGAGTCATCACTATTGAGCACAATATCAACATTCCAATTTCCCTCACCACTCACCATATCATTACCTTGTGTCTTGCAACATGTTGGTGAAGTGGAAGAAGATGATAACTCATCACGGCCGGAGGTGGAAGCAACATGGAGCTCTTCATGATGTGAAGGGGAAGGGAGCTCCTCAGAGACACCACCGACCAAATGAGAGATGGATCCACCAAAACTTTCCTTAAGCTTGATCCACATCTCATGAGACGACTTTCGCTTTATAAATATCAAGAACCTACAAAACTCTGGTCTCAAGAAGAATAAAAGCTCATTAGATACTTGAGCTTCAAGATGTAAGTTTTTCTCATCCTCTAAAGATAGATTTTGAGGATCCATCGGAGGAGAAAAACCTACATCTAGAAATCGCTCTATATTTGGACACAAGGTCCGAAGATTATAAAGCAAGCGATTTCTCCACAAAAGATAATTTGAGCCATCAAGGATAATTGTGTCATTGTGCACTATATCACTAGCCAACATCTTTACTCTCAAGGCGGTGAAGCCTTAAACAAGGAGAGACCTTGCTCTGATACCAATTAAAAGGTTGAGATGTCGCCTAGAGGGGGGGTGAATAGGCGTTTTAAAAACTCTTACGGATTTGGCTTGTAAGAATGCGGAATTAAACTATGTTTATTCTACAAGCACAAACCCTAAATATGCTAGGCTCAATTAAGTGCAACAACAACAACTAGAGATAAGCAAGATAGGCACAAGATATATATATATATATATATATATATATATATATATATATATATATATATATATATATATAGGATATATTCATACTACACCCGGTGTAGTTACACCCACGTGTGTTTCTCATAATGTAGAGAGTATATATCATACCGGAGAGTATGTACATGAAGTATGAAGTATATAAGAATATTTTGGTAGTATATATACTACTTTGTAGGCAGTATGTACATTTTTTTACGTAGACTTATTTTTTACGTGTACGTATGCATGTATTTCGTATATATAGTGCAAACTACGTGTTCATTTATATTTTTTTCACCAAACTTGGTTTGGATTAACTTAGATATAGTGTAAGAACATACTCAAACCGATAAAGTATCGTATATACTTCCGCATGGTAGTATTTTAGATATGGGTGTAACTACACCCAGGAGTAGGAAGTATTTATCCTATATATATATATATATATATATATATATATATATATATATATATATATATATATATATATACAAGCACTATTCTGCAACCAGTTGCAGAATAATATTCTGAGCACCAACTTGTACTTTCCTGGACACAAGGTTGTACTTCCCGGATAACAGGGTTCAGCTTTCTGTCGAACTTGTACTTTCTGTCGAACTTACCTGAACTTCCCGTTTTCTTCAAAGGTACTAAATTTCTCAACCATTTGTCGGAACTATGCAAATGATATACCGTTGGATAGATAAAGAAAAACCGCAACTTTTTCATGTTCACACTTTTCACAGATTTTGTACGGTTTAAATTTAATTTTGAAAATACGAAAACGCTTCTATATGGTCAGAAAACAAACTTTTACTTCGATTTTCGAATCGTTATCGAAACTGTGCAAATGATATACCGTTGGAAAGATAATGAAATTGCGCAGCTTTTTTATGTTTTATGTTTTTTCGAAATCCTCACAGTTTTTGAATAATTTTGAAAATACCGAAATTCGGGCGTACTCAAAAAACGAGCGGACAGTAATTTGGATGATTTGTTTCAACCGTATGTCGGAATGATACAAATGATATGGCGTTGGAAAGCTATGGACTAGGCACAACTTTCTTATTCCAATTGTTTTCTCTAATTTCTTACAGTTTAAGAGCAAAACTCGAATTACTGTCCGCCTATTTTATGTGACGGGTACCGAATGATTTCCCCGCGATTTCCATGCAGTATATTTAAACAATGGAAATGATATACTGTGGGAAAGGTATCAAAATGGCGCATCTTTTTCGAATCTACCATTTTTGCCAAATCCGAACGGTTTAAAAGTAATTTTAGAAGTTTTGAAATCATGTTACCGGTTATTCTGTGGGATAACGATTTGAATTTGATGGATTAGATCCATTTATTTATTGTAAAATATTGTAGGTAATGAAATTAGACATATAATCTATCATATAAAGCTTTTGGTGACAATGATTGAAGTGGTTGGTGATCAACTCGATGAGATTTGGATGATTGATTTCCGCCCCGTAAAAACAGAGCACTGAACTTCCCTCGACATGAACTTGTACTTATCGGGCAATGCAGTTGTACTTCTTGGTGCAGTTTCATGAAAGTGTTCGGTAAAACAGCTATAATTTTCTCGTACACTGTCCATTTGAGGTCCACGACCACACAAAATGTGCAGCCCAACCACACGCATCTGAACTTCTCGCAACATGTCCTTGTACATCTTGGCCTTCATGGTTGTACTTCCGGAAATCTTTCGATGCTACTGTATTTTATAATAATTAAACATGTGTTTCGGAATAATAATTTTAGATTTTCCCTAGCCTCTATTTAAGAGATTCTGCACTTCCTAGATATTAATATTTGAACTTCCCAACATTGCTATGTGAACTTATGTGTGAGTATTTTCTTTGTACAATTTGCAGTTCCTGTAATTACTTCGTGTACTTCATGTAGTCTCCGCTTGTACTTCTCGGAATAACTCGTTGTACTTCCTCACGGATGACGGGATTATTTTATTTTCCTACATTTGGATTTTGTCGGTTTCTTGTACTTCCTATATTAAGTGGGTATACTGCCGGTGTCGAATGGTTGTACTTCTACCCGTCAACTATTTTAATTTCCTCTTGGGTGATGAGATAATTTCATTTTTTTACATTTGTATTTTGTCGATTTTCTTGTACTTTCTATAATAGGTACTTGTACTGCTCTTGTCAAACGGTTGTACTTCTCGACATCAACTATTTGAACTTCCTTGGGGGTGACGGGATTATTTTGTTTTTACTACATTTGGATTTTGTCGGTTTCCTCGTACTTCTTATAATAAGTGCTTGTACTTCTCGTTTCGAATAGTTGTACTTCTCATCGTCAAGTATTTGAAATTTTTCGCGGATGACGGGATTATTTTGTTTTTTCTTCATTTGGATTTTTGTCAGTTTTCTTGTACTTCCTATCATAAGTGTATGTATTGGTCATGTCAAATGGTTGTACTTCTCATCGTCGATTATTTGAACTTCCTCACGGATGACGGGATTATTTTGTTTTGCACTTCCAAAACCGACGCTTTGTACTTCCCATAGTCACCGCTTGTACTTCTCGTGAGGTAAAAAATGGATGATTTTTATAACCTTCTTTGTGCTACAAGGAGGATCATGTATTTACCAAAACTAATTAAGCGTCCTTCCCGATACGGTAAGTACGCTTAATTAGTTTTGGTAAATAATTAAGGAGGCGCAGGATTGAGGGGCCGATGGTGCTCGGGTAGGTGGAGTCATGCAAGGAGGCGCTTGATTCAGTTGACCGCACGATGGCCTCGCACCGGTAGAGGAGGAGCAAAATAACGCGGTCTCCTCGATACGATAGGGGAATAGGATTGGCGGCGCCCTCCTCGATACGGTAGGGGAATAGGATGACCTGCTTCTTACAGAATCAAGCGGGGAGAGTAGGTGCGCCTACTAATAGCAGCGCCGAACGCAGCGAGCGTGGCCTTGCGGAAGCACGTGTGACCGCTGGCGGCAGCATGTTGACCATCAGGCGGCGATGGGAGCGTGGTTCAACCTTCTCCGCTGCAAGCCGCGCTCGTCCGCGGCACGCGTCCATCCGCTCGGAGATCCGTCCCGTGGCTTATGAGGTACTAATAAACTGTGGCGACGATCCATCCCGTGGAGGCTTCGCCCACACCCGGAAGCGTCCACTCGGCCCAAGCCTCCCACGACGTGCATCGTTATATTTGTCAGAAGTTAGCCGTCTTTATATAAACTAGTTCTTTCTTGCGTGCGGTGTCACGCCGTGCTGTGCTAGGCATGCTCTTTTTAACTGTCACAAAGCCTAGAAAATTAGTGCTAATAAAACCCGTACAGTGGAAAATTAGTATGATACACTTGTGTCCAACTTGAGAAACCACCGTAGTTGTAGTGAACATTCCACATGCAGAACCTTGCACTGCCCATACGGGTATGCTTGTACTTTCTAGCCGGTAATCATCTGAACTACTCTTGCTTTTGTTTACGAGAGTGTATACTGTGTATTGTAAGACGTGCACCTTATCATCTGAAAAAATGCCTTGCACATCCCTGTCAAGATCTGTGTGCTCCTCGCCGACGCGAGCGTACTTCTCTTGAATTCAGATGTTGCAGCTGGTGTGGTCGGTGTGGAGCTTCCTCTTGCGGCTGTGGTGTTTCGTGGCTCTGTGAGTATTGGGCTTGGGTGGCGACTTCCCAACCGGCGAGGAGGAAGACATGCACAGGCCAGTACCAGCCGTGCACTTCCTAGGTTGGCTTATATGTACTGCGCTGCCAGAGAAATATAGGATCTAAACCACAATTTTCAATCCAGCAACCACAAACCATTCATGAACTTCACATAGAGAAAAATATTAAATTTTGTGGATGAACGACCTGAACTTCCCAGCAAAACTAAAGAAAAATTCCAGGAAAAGGCGAACTTCACAGAAGTTGAACTGACAAATAAACGTACATCAACAGTGCGCTATGCATTCACAATCACATTAAATTTCAGAGATAGCATTGAGGTTGATTCTTTCCTGGCGCCATCATGAAGGGCCACTAGATGCTGGAGTTCACCCGGACACCCCATGTTCAAAGTTCAAACCCACGCGAAGTTTAGACGAGGCGCTGAAGCAGTTCAGGCATTGGCTGAAAGACTTTAGACGCGGACATGGGGATGAAGGAATTTAGACTCAGGGCCCAAGCAGTTCGAGCAGAGCCATGGGAGGGCACTGGCAGCGCCGCCAGGCTGCTGGCCTTTGCCTCCGCGGCCAGGCCGAGCTGGCTGGAGGGGGGTCGCGAGGCTACGCCCAGGAGGCCGACAGCACCCGCGTGTGATGTAGAGGGCATCTTGGCAGCAGAGCCCAGGTTGAGGAGGTCGACGAAGCTCGATCCAATGGAGAACCGTGGAGGCGAGCGACTTCAGCGGCCCAGCGGTGGAGGTGGGGCCCCCGGCGGCGGCGCCTCCCGGGCGTGTGCTGCCTTAGGCGGACGCATAAAAGGCTGGGAGACGGGCGGCGTGCCGTCGATTTGGCGGTGGCGGGACAGAGGCTATCGCCGGAATTCCAGCAGCGCGGGGAAGCCGTGCGGGGAGGCAAGGATGGGGATGGATGCGCAGGAAGAAGCCATGGTTGCGGTGGATCGGTGGCAGTCCGCGTGAAAGGGCTCGCCGGCGGCCGAGCGTTCTGCTGGTGGCCTAGTTAGTTGCCGGCGGCGCTCTGATTAAGGATCGTGGGGAAAAGCTAATCATGTCTGGGTAGGAATTTTTTTTTCTTGGCCGCTGCGGAGCGGTATCGGGCAGTTTTCCACTGAAATCACGTCTATAGGGTGAAACGGTGCTCAGAGTATTATTTTGAGCACTGGTTTCAGAATAGTGTCACCCTATATATAGGTGTGCAGAATATTATTTTGAGCACTTTACGCTTATAAGGAGGCGATTAACGTGTCTCAAAGAAGGTAAATTAACTGGTGCTCCTAGGTGCCCGGGCACCATACGTATATACGCGTATTTTTGCTTTGTAGTACACATACCTGAGGGTATACATACCTAAGTTACACATACCTAAGGTATACATACCTAAGATATGCATACTCAAGTGATACATACCTAAGGTATTGCATACCTAAGATGTACGTACACTGATACGTGTATATATATGTTAGGTATGTGTAACTTGCATGTGTGTATGTTAAGTATGTAAATGTTAGGTATGTGTAACTTGTATGTGTATATGTTAGGTATGTAAACCTTAGGTATGTGTAATTTAGACACGTACACTCCAGGTATGTACGAAATACACGTTTGGTGCCCATGCTCCTAGGTGCCCCAATTGAGCTTCCTATATAGGTGTGCAGAATATTATTTTGAGCACTTTAAGCTTATAAGGAGGCGATTAACGTGTCTCAAAGAAAAAACCAACCGGCCATCTCCTAAATCCCCACCAACCGGCCACCCACTTCCCCACGACCTCACAGCCGCACGCCCAGGCTCCTGCAGACGGTCGGAGCTTGCCGCCGACGCAGCCCATCTCCGCCGCCCCCATACGCCCTGCTGCCGACACACCCCGCGCCGCCGCGTCCCCACATCCTCCGCGACCGACCCACACACCCCGCGCCGCCAGCCAGGGAGCTTCCGCCACCGCCGATTCCTCTTTGCCGGGCCCCAACGACGAGATCTCTCCCCGCGCCGGCTCTCTGAAGACGTTCTGCTGCGCGCCTCCATGGAGGTTCCCCGCGAGCCACACCTTCCGGCGCCGCCTGGCTGCCCAACCGCCCTTGTCCGAGGACTGGCGCCTGCTGCTGCGAGTTTCTCTAAAGCCGCCCGACCTCCAGCCCCCTTCTCATCTGCTCTGATGTGCTTCTCCTGGCCGGTAGGAATCCGGCCGCCCATCTGTCCAGAGCGCTGCGCCAATTCCTCCTCCGTCCAAGACTCCAAGGTCGTTCTTCTCTGTGGCTTCCGGTGTGATGCCCGTCGCGGGAGGGGAGGAACGGCCGGGCACTCTCTGCTCCTCCGATTTTTCTGGGAATTCTGTGTAGAAAACTGTGATATCATCATGTTGATGTAAAAAAAGAACAACTATATTGTCGTGGGCAGACAGGGCAGTACAAGGTCGTGGTTGAGTGCAGTTATGTTTTCTCTCTGCTTGCGCAGTTGCGCTTGCTACTACTGCCAGTGGATGCTCCTCTTCTAAGTAAACAAGAAGAGCTAATTACACCTGTAGTCCAACAACTTGTCTACAATGTGAAGGTTTAGTCCTACATCTTGCAAAACGTGAAATCGCAGTCCAATAACTTGTCTATGATGTGAAGATTTGGTCCTCGGTTAATCAAAAGCTGACATGTGGCGTTGTAGATTTTGCAAAAAGATCCCTAATATTTTTAATTTGCGTATGTGACCTCTGTGGCGTTGTAGAAAAATTAAATTTCTGCAAAGGGTCATGCATTTGTATTTCACTCTCTATCCAAGTATCATTTACTAAAATAATTCATTTTCTATATTCATAAATTTGCTAGCATAGCTGCACACAAGCTTTCAAGAAAAATGACAACACGCATCCATCACTTTTCTTAAATCATGTGATGTACAATTTGCCATAAATAAAACACTCATGCTGCTAAAGGAAAAAAAAAAAAGTAGTTCGTTTCTCGTGAAAAGGGTGAAAAATCATCTATTCTGTGTATAACAGGAATGCGTCGTAGATCCGTTCAGTAAATTCTTCGTGGTGTAGTGGCATCCGTGAGGTAACGTGTAACCTGAGGTCATTAGTTCGAATCCTCAACCCTGCGCGTTAAATTTTATTTTCGCCATACGCACTGACAGGTGGAGCCCTCATGTCAGGCGGCACTAAAGGTCCTATGCCAATTAAGAATATTAGGGATCTCTCTGCAAAATTGTTAACGCCACATGTCAGCTTAACTGAGGACCAAAACTTCACATAGCTGACAAGTTGTAGGACTCTATAGTAGGTTTTGCAAGATGTAGGACTAAACTATCACATGGTGAACAAGTTGTAGGACTAAAAGTGTAATTAGCTCAAACAAGAAAGTGCGTGAAGAGCACTCGATCGACCCAGACAATGAAATTTGCGTTCCTGATAAACAGTTCTTCGTTGGGAATTGCACGGAATTGGTATTGGGAAGTACAAGAAATTGGCAGGGAAATGTACGAGAACTTGCTACGAGAAAGTACACCTCCCGCTTAGAAAACGAAATCTTCTGGAGAGATTAAAAGTGAATCCCGAAAGTATGCATACTCTTAACAGCGCAGTATATTTTATTTGTGTCGGCAGTTTAAGCAAATTTATAATTCTTGTGTCAAACATTCTCTTTGATTTGCAGCTACAATCTGAGAATCTGCCAAATAACCTCTTTGATTTGCAGCTACAATTCTTGTGTCGGCACTTCACGAGTCAGTCTTCTGCAAATGCCTTTGAGCGATTTCTTCCGGTTGCCCACGTCCGAGGTCGTGTGCGCCAGTATGCAGATGCAACTACTGAGCTGTTGCTTGATGTTCTTTAATTTCTTTAATTTCCTCTTGTTCTGCTACTATGATTTCCGATCCGTTTATGGTGGGGCGGAGCTCCCTCCCGGATGGGGCTCTCTTCCGCGTGCTGCAGGTTGCCTCTGGTGCTGGTGCTCTTGCTTGGTGATCCTCGATAGCCGATCGAGCTGGATTTCAAGCCAGGTTTCTCTTAATTTCTTTGCGACCGGCAGCAGTAAGCTATCCTGCCTTATTTCTGGTCTGCTAGTGCAGTTTCGCTAGCTTGCTGGTATGTTTGGTCGTGCGGCCGGTGGTGAAGTGCAGCTGCTTTCTACAAGTATTTGCTATGTGCTAGCTAGATGGGAAAGAGTAAGTTAGGTAATACTGAATTACTGTAGTTAATACTAATACTGAGAGGTAGCTAGTCCCGATACAGGTTACTTGCTTTTCTCAAAGCAGTACAGGCTTTGTTTTTCCTGAAATAAGGTAGATTGGTGCTTGGAATCGGCATTGCAAGAATTTGAGAATTTCTGCAAACTAGATATTGATTAGTGTTAACAAGGCATGTGCTTGGAATCAGTATTGCAAGATGAAATTTCTTTATTTGAGACTTTGAGAGCGGTACACTGTTTATTTCCAATAAGTACAGAGTCATGCTAGAAAATAGTCTATACGAAAGTACAACTAACGATTACAGGAAATACAGAGAAATGACGCCAAGAAGTGCAGGTGGATATCGGAAATTTAGAGTCCGGGTTAATTAAAATCATCTGAAAATTCTCTTGTAGAGTCATTAGGTTGGAGAAAAGCTAGCGAAATGGCGCTGCTGTGTTCATCACCCGCGCTGCCGACCCTCTCCAGGCTAGTCGATTTGCTCCTTGCGCTGTAGGCCGTGGAGCCTCGAAGTATAATCAATACCTGCAAAGAAACATATAATCAGAATCCCCAGCCCCACATCTAGAGCTTCGTGCCCGTTGCTGGCCTGGGATCCAACGCCTCTAGCGGCGCCATTAGAATCCGCCATCTCCGTCCCTCCTCTAGGGCTACTCCTGTTCCTCTAGATGGCAGCCGCCCGGCAGTACAGATGGTCTCAGCCACCGTCCCAACCTACCTCCCCTCTGCTGCCTCTTTGCTTCCACCATCACACCAAAGCAGCCCACCATCCCACCGTTTGGCGCCTTCAACCGCCACCCCCCCAGCTCCTTCACCGGACGGTAGCAACCGCACCTAATTCATGTTACGCAAAGGGCGCTTGACCGCTCGTGTTGTTCCACTTTTTATTATTTCGAACAGACAGCTTACTTGTTTTTTTATAAAAAAACTGGCAGCCTACTTGTTTGTTGGCAGGAAGTACTAGTTTTTTATTCTGGGCAGTACATGCTTGCTGAGAAAATAAGTGCAATTATAAAATTAGAGAAGGACACACGTCTAAGCGTTAGCATTTTTTCTAAAAGTGCATACATACTATTCAACCTTTGGTTCCAAGAAGTACACAAAATCCCGATGTGAAGTGGAGACAAAATAATGAAATCATCCACATAAAAAACTATCGGGTAGGAAGTGCACACGGTAACTTCGACGAAGTACTAGGGTTCAATTTGAGATAGTTATGAAAACAATATAACAACTAAAGAAGTTTTGGGAAGTACATATATTCACGTCAGAAAGTTCAAAACTTCAATTTCGACAAGTACACTTTATTTCTGGAAATCTAAGAAATGATAATTAAAATTTCTGCAAGAAGTACACACAGTAGCGCCCGGAAGTACAAGACATCGGGGATAGGAAGTACACATGTTCTCTTTCTGGAAATACACCCTTTTACACACGAATAGTACACCCACGTAATATAAGAAGTAAAAGAAAACAAACAAAAACCAAATGTTGAAAAAGCAAAATAATCCCTTCATCAGCGATAAATTTCAAATACTTGACACAGAGAAGTACAACCATTTGGCACGAGCAGTACACCCATTGAATATAAGAAGTACAAGAAAACATACAAAAATAAATGTAGAAAAAACAAAAATAATCCCGTCATATGGAGGAAAGTTCAAGTACTTGGGGATGAGAAGTGCAGCCATTCGGTGCGAGCAATGCATCCACTTAATATAGGGAAGTACGAGAAAATCGACTAAAAGCAAAAAATTAATAATCCCATCATCCGCGGAGAAGTACAAGCAGTGATTCTGAGCAGTACAAGTGTTGTCTACAAGAAGTACAACCGATAACCAGGGGAAGTAGTAAGTGTCCAAATAAAATCCTCCCAAGTAAGTACATTCGCGGGAAGTACAAAAAGCAGTAACTTGAGAAGTACAGGTGGTGACTGCAGGAAGTACAAGCTGTAACTACATGAAGTACAAAGTGTTCAAATAAAATTGTATCAGTTTTATTAAACAGTTTCGTGAAACGGCACCGAGAAGTACAATCTCGTTCCCCGAGCAGTACAAGCTCATGTCGAGGGAAGTTCAATGCTCTGTTTTTGCGGGACGGAAATTTATTGCCCAAATCTCATCGTTTTGATCACCAACCACTTCAATCATTGTCACAAAAAGCTTTATATGGTAGAGTATATATCTAGTTTCATTACCTACAACATTTTACAACAAATAAATGGATCTAATCCACCAAATTCAAATCGTTATCCCACAAAATATACCGGAAACATGATTTCAAAACATTTAAAATTACTTTTAAATCATTCGGATTTGGCTAAAATGGTACATATGAAAAAGATGCGCCATTTTGACCCCTTTCCAACCGTATATCATTTGCATTGTTTAAATATACCGCATGTAAATCGTGGGGAAAATCATTCGGTGCCCGTCACATAAAACGGGCGGACCGTAATTCGAGTTGTTCTCTTAAACTGTAAGGAATTAGAGAAAACAATTGGAATAAGAAAGTTGCGCCTAGTCCATAGCTTTCCAACGCCATATCATTTGCATCATTCCGACAAACGGTTGAAACAAATCATCCAAATTACCGTCCGCTCATTTTTAAGTACGTCCGAATTTCGGTATTTTCAAAATTGTTCAAAAACTGTGAGGATTTTGAAAAAACGTAAAACATGAAAAAGTTGCGCAATTTCATTATCTATCCAACGGTATATCATTTGCAAATTTTCGATAAGCGATTCAAAAATCAAACTAAAAGTTCGTTTTCTGGCCATATAGAAGCGTTTTCGTATTTTTAAAATTAAATTTAATTCGTGCATAATCTGCGAAAGTTGTGAACATGAAAAAGTTGCGGTTTTTCATTATCTATCCAACGGTATATCATTTGCACATTTCCGCCAAATGGTTGAGAAAATCGTAGTATAATCAGTTGCTTTCAAGAAAATGGGAAGTTCAGGTAAGTTCCGACGGAATGGTCAAACCTCTTATCCAGGAAGTTCAACCTTGTGTCCAGAGAAGTTCAAGTCGGTGCTCAGAATATTATTCTGCAACCGGTTGCAGAATAGTGCTGGTATATATATATATATATATATATATATATATATATATATATATATATATATATATATATAGGACATATTCATGCTACACCCGGGTGTAGTTACTCCCACGTGTGTTTCACACAATCTAGGTAGTATCTATCATACCGAAGAGTATATACATGTAGTATGAAGTATATAAGAATATTTTGGTAGTATATATACTACTTTGTAGGTAGTATGTACACTTTTTTACGTACACTATTTTTTTACGTATAAATATGCATGTATTTTGTATATATAGTGCAAACTATGGGTGTATTTAATTTTTTCCCACCAAAGTTGGTATGGAGTATCTTAGATATAGTGTACGAACATACTCAAACCAATAAAGTATGTTATATACTTCCGTATGGTAGTATATGAGACGTGGGTGTAGTTACACCCAGGAGTAGGAAGTATTTATCCTATATATATATATATATATATATATATATATATATATATGAACAACAAGTGATAGCAAGATATAATAGATACTTTAAGCTAGATGGCTATCACAAGGAAAGTCAGCTCGGGCATAGAAATAACCGAGGCACGCGGAGACGAGGATGTATTCCCGTGTTCCCTTCCTTTGCAAGAAGGTACGTCACGTTTGGAGGGGTGGAGGTCCCACGAAGGATTCCTCAACGCCACGAAGGCTCACCCTATTCTTCGAGCCAAACCCACGAAGGATAATGGTCCTTTTCTTATGGTTAGCTTTTCCTCCACTCCAGAGATGGCAAGCTCCAAACCACTTCACAAGCTCCACGAAGGAGAAGCCCGGGCCTCTTCACAATCTTTCTTGAAGAGATCACTGGAGCACCAACCGCCAAGCCAACTAGGAGGTCTCCCTCCAAGAGTAACAAGCTCACGGTCTCTCACTCGAACTAATCGTGGTGGAGGGCTCAACACTATGCAATGATGCAAAGGAAGAACACTAGAGGTGTTCAAATCCTTCACACTCAAATCCCACCAAAGCAACAAATGCTAGGATGAGATTAGAGAGGAAGAATAAAGAGGAAATCAACAAATGACTCCAAGATCGATCCAAAGGGTTCCCTTCACTTAGAGGAGAAATGGATTGGTGGGGATTGTAGATCTAGATCTCCTCTCTTAGATCCCTCAAGAATGAGCAAGAATCATGGGGGAATCAAGAGATAGGGCAAGTTCTTCAAAGTCAACAATGGAGGAGAGAGAGTGTAAGAACTTACTCAGCCCAAGGTGGAAGAAGGGCTATTTATAGCGCAAAGGAAAATATAACCGTTGGGGAGAACAGCGGGCAGAAAAACGACCCACCCGGTTCACCGGGCGTGGCGCCGGACCGGCCGGTGGGACACCCAGTCCTCCCGGGTCTCAGACCGGGCTAGCCGGTAGCTGTCGAGCGAGGTGCCGGGCCAGAACCGGGCGGCTTCAGGGCTCACAGTATATGTGCCCGAATGTCACCAGAGCAGGAGCCGACGTGTGCCGGGATGTCCGGTCCATAGGCTGGCGCCGGGCCACCGGGCGATGGTTCCAGGCTCCCTGGAATGTGCCCGGATTAGGGATGGCAATGGGTACCCATGACCCGCGTACCCGCCGGGTAAAAACCCAATAAGAGTACGGGTATGGGATAAAATATTACCCATGGGTTTGTAAATGGAAAAATATCATACCCATCGGGTAAAGCGGGTATGGGTATGGGATAGTAGAACCCATACCCACATACCCATTTACCCATCTAAATTTAACTAGTGGGTCATCATAATATTCTAAACTACTTAATTTCCCCCTAATCACGTCTTCACGTTGCTAGGCTGAACCTCACGCTTTCTGGTCTAACAATTCATGGTAGGTTAGTGAGGATCAGGCCACTATTTAGGATTGTTTCACCTCATCTCATATTTTTTTTGATAAATTTGATGTGTTATAAGCGCGGGTATTTTTACCCGCGGGTACCCATTTACCCTGTCGGGTGACGGGGATGGGAAAAACTTGTACCCATTGACGGGTATGGGTACGGGTAATGGGTAAGATTTAAGGCGATGGGTACGGGTATGGGATGGCTCTACCCGTACCCATACCCTGCGGGTGCCATCCCTAGCCCGGATGACACCGGTCCTAGGGCCAGTCGGCGCCGGGCCAGCCGGTGAGACAGCCTGCACTGTCGGGCGTGGAACCGGAAAATGCAGGACCCCTGAAGACCTTTTCTTTTTTTTTTCTTTTAAACAGAAAATGCTCCCGAACTCCGATTGACATGAAACCAATTTTGCTGGAAAGATAACGACAAATAGAACCCCAACAAAAACTGGAAATATGGACACTCCTCACAGGATATTTTTAGAGATTCTAGAGAGGGAGTCTCCCACCGTCAAGAAACGGTGAAGACGTCCAAACTCGAAAACGCAATAGAAGATGCATGCGGATTCCGTTTTTGATGAACTTGGACTTGTTGTAAAGCTAGCAACAAGCTCAAGAACCTCACATAGAGAAACACCAAGAAGTAATGGGGATATGCAAAGTATGCAAAGGGTTGAGCTCACTAAGACGGTGTGATCAAGTTACCCAACCGAAAGCCCCTCTTGATAGTGCGGCTATCTATCCTATAACCCGGTCTCCAAACAACCACCTTGAGACCGGTAAAAGGAAAACCTAGCAAGGCCATACCTTTGCCTTGCACATCCCGCTTGACCTTGATGATAACTCTTCAAGCTCCACTCATGCCAGAATGCATCACTTGATCATTGTTGCTTCATGTTTGGAGATCTCAAGATTCAAGCGATGCAAAAATGGTGCAACAAAATTCGAGGGAGGGGGAGAGGAGGGGTTAAGTTCGCGAGATTAGACGGAAGGCCAATGTGATGGCACACACACTATTGTACATGTTTCGAAGTATGCATTGGGTTCATGTGTTGTCTTGTATGTTTTAGTTCCTTCTAACGCTTTCGAGTGTATTATATGTGATTGTAATGATAACGAGCTCCCCAATCGTTGCATTGCTCGGCTCCAAGCCCCAATCCTCTCTCGTCGTCTTGTTTTCTCATTTGGTAGCACCGAATTTGCATCGAGCCTGACCTTGTTCAGGTTTCTCTATAACGCAGTTCAGTAGAAGAAATAATGGGTTGTAATAGGAGGAGACCCTGCAGAGCCACCACACGTGGCCATGGCGACGTCGACCGCTTGTTCAGCCAAGACGGAAGAGACCCTGCAGAGCCACCACACGAGGCCATGGCGTCGCGGAGCTGGGGCGAAGGTAGGCTGCTGTGAGCTAGATCGCTCGCCGGAGAGGAGGCTGGCGGCGGAGGGAGTGGTAGCGGCAGGGGGAGTAGGGTTTGGAAACCGAACTCTACTCCGTGGCCCGTTTTAATACGGGGCGGCCTGTCGAGTTTCTCGGGCCCCCGAACTCGTTTTATTGGCAAGGTCGCGAGTTCGGGCTCCGTTCTAGGTCTCTTTCAGCCTGAACCTGTATTTTCGCCGGGATTTTTCGGTTTCGGCCTGTTTTCCAGTCACTGTTAGAGTTGCTCTAATGGTTACATTTCTAAGATACAACAACATGGAACATCTCAATAGGCCCCTTTGTTTTGATGTAACACTTGGTCCCACCTGTCAGCGTCCATCTTCCCAATTTTCGTACCTTAAGAATCAAATTCCCTTCCTGGCAATCGATCGCTGGAGCGATCACTTTCCTTGGCGCGGCAGCGCTCGCGCCATGCGCGAAATCAATTTCCTTTTTGTTTTGTAGTGTTTAATTACGTTCACATGTAGCTTTGTGTTCACACTAACAACTCACGTACTCATTTGCAAGTTACATACAACCAAGAGCGTTCACACTGCATGCATGCATAAAGTATCTCATAGGTTTGCATTTAATGAGCCAACTTTTCAGCACGAGGCTAGCTCTCACAAGTTGCTGCATGCATGCACAGAGCATCTCGCTCTTTTTTTTCAGCAGGACGCATACTTTCAATTCTCTTTATTTGCAATTCCCTTTTGACAATTCTCTTTTTTTTTCAATTCCCTTTATGTTGTTATTTCGTACGGTAATTCATGTTTTTTGGATTAATTTTTTTAAATCCCTTTTTCGGGCCAGTGGTTTTTAAGGGGGAAAATAACGGGTGGGAAGATCCACTTGCAACTCAAATGAACTACCACTTGCTACTCAAATTAAGTACTGTTTTTAAGTTGTAAGCTAACAAAAGTTGCTAAAATTTCTAAATGAAATTTATTTTTTAGGGTTGCTAGGTATTTATATTTACCGTTGATAAATAACGGGGCACCGGGTTGATAACTTGTAAACAAAAAACAGTCGCTACATATTTTAAATTAAATAAAAAAATTAGGGTTGATATTTATTTATATTTACCATTGATAAATAGCGGGTCACCGGGTTGATTGCTTGTAAACTAAAATAGAGTCGCTAAAATATTGTAAATGAAATACTTTTTAGGGTTATTATTTATTTATTTTTACAGTTGATAAATAACGAGGCACCAGGTTGATAGCTTGTAAAATAAAAAAATGTTCGCTAAAATATTCTAAATGAAATACTTTTTAGGGTTGGTAGTTTTTTTATAATTACCATTGATAAATAACGGAGCACAGGGTTGATAACTTGTAAACTAAAAAGAGTCTCCAAAATATTCGAAATGAAGTTAGATTTTTAGGGTTGGTAGTTATTATTTTTACTGTTGATAAATAACAGGACACCGGGTTGATACCTTCTAAACTAAAAAATATTCGCTACAGTGTTTAAAATAAAATTAACTTTGGGGTTGATAATTTTATACATTTAACGTTGATCACTCAAGTACGGAGGGGTTGATTATTCAAAACAGAGAGGCTTGATAACTTTTAGCACGAAAAAAAGTTTCTCGAAACATATCAACATGGGTGCTAGTTTTGAAGATCTCGTCGAGATGGATTTATTGGTGAAAGCGAATCTTAATTTGGAGTTGTCATTTGAAAGTTAAAACGTTTTGAATTTTCAAATTTGGAAAAGATTTCGCTGACATCAGCAGATTCGTCTTTTTGTGCATGCATGCAGAATTTTCACTCAATACCCTGCACTAGGTTGATAATTTTATACATTTACCGTTGATCACTCAAGTACGGAGGGGTTGATTATTCAAATAGAGAGGCTTGATAACTTTTAGGTAGAAAAAAAGTTTCCTGAAACATATTAACATGGGTACTAGTTTTGAAGATCTCGTCGAGACGGATTTATTGGTGAAAGCGGATCTTAATTTGGAGTTGTCGTTTGAAAGTTAAAACATTTTGAATTTGGAAATTTGGAAAAGATTCCGCTGACATCAGCAGATTCGTCTATTTGTGCTTGCATGCAGAACTTTCACTTAATACCCTGCACCAGGTTGATAATTTTATATATTTACCGTTGATCACTCAAGTACGGGGGGTTGATTATTCAAATAGAGAGGCTTGATAACTTTTAGCCAGAAAAAAAGTTTCTCAAAACATATTAACATGGGTGCTAATTTTGAAGATCTCGTCGAGACGGATTTATTGGTGAAAGCGGATCTTAATTTGGAGTTGTCGTTTGAAAGTTAAAACGTTTTGAAGTTTGAAATTTGGAAAAGATTCCGCTGACATCAGCAGATTCGTCTATTTGTGCTTGCATGCAGAACTTTCCCTCAATACCCTGCACCAGGTTGATAATTTTATACATTTACCGTTGATCACTCAAGTATGGAGGGGTTGATTATTCGAATAGAGAGGCTTGATAACTTTTAGCCAGAAAAAAAAGTTTGTCGAAACATATTAAAATGAGTGCTAGTTTTGAAGATCTCGTCGAGACGGATTTATTGGTGAAAGCGAATCTTAATTTGGAGTTGCCGTTTGAAAGATAAATCATTTTAAACAATGGTTTCTGCTACATATATTGGATGGGTAACCCTAAATTTGCATGCGGTGATTAGCCACGCTAATTAGGAATGCACGTGACGTGAGGAGAGAGAAGAAAAGGTGGTCCATTCCCTTGCATGCTACTTAAGCTGTCGGAAACCGATCGCTCAATAAAAACCTGGCGGCCGAGCGCCAGCTAAGGCCGCCCCTTAAGAATGTCGTTACATTCACCCTTGAGCCGATCGAGCTCATCGATCACTGGGGCACCCTGACGCGTCAAAACTACTAAATAAAAAGCGTGCACGGACCCGACCATGCAGAAGCAAGCGTGATCGCAGCCATCTCCACCAATCGCACGTTGCTGCACGCGGAAAACTCGCCCCCAAATGGAGCGTTAGCGAACATCAATCAATAGAATTTGGATCGAGGATCCTACGATCTTTTACGTTCCCCAGCCTGTTCACCATCCGGGCGATCGATAGAGAGGAGAAATGGGGTTCATATCGGGGATCTTCATGGGACTCATCGCCGGCGTCGCCCTCATCTTCGGCTTGGCGCACGCCATGAATCGCCGCGCCGCCAAACGCAGCACCAAGGCAAGTGCACCTACACGTACTGTAGATTGATTGATCCGTGCAGTCTTGCGACGTTTGGACCCTCCGTTGATCTGTTGAAATCCTATCGTAGATATGTTTAGGTTGGAGCCTCCGTTGAATCGCTGGAAAATTTCAGGCTTAAGAACATTTTCTCAGGATTAGTTGTTGATTATTTTTGCCTGTAAAATGCTTTCCTGCATATGAAGTTTCAACTTTGGGGGATGAAATTTGTGTCAAGTCTACGTTTCTGACGGCCACGCGGTAGAGTAGATTCATTCTGGGAATTCCATTTAGTTCACTCTTTTTGATTTTTTTTCCAAACGACCTCACTGGGTCGGATTTCATTACACAAGGATAACGAAACAGAGAGTTCACTCTTTTTGATACTGCTGATAAAATGGGTTTTATACATTAAAGTGTAGTTTTGTGTGTGCAGATTAGTTTCTGATAAGTCTATGAATAAAATTCGTTTTCAAACAGGCTGCCGATATCAATGTACTTGGATCTCTCAACCGTGAAGATTTGAAGAAAATATGTGGAGACAATCTCCCTCAGTGGATCTCATTCCCGGAATATGACCAGGTGAAGTACTACTTACTTTGGTCTTTTGATGCTCCTGATGAATCATAACATCCAAAATATGGACAAGCACAAGCTCCATTAGGCATTTGTACTCAGTGTCTCTCAAAACGGAAAATAATGCCAAGAAGTTGACCTTTGTAGTTCATACAAGAAAAATATCATATCCTCAACTTTTATACATATTCAATACATCAGGAAAAATCACCTCAATATCATTATAATTATAATTAGACAAAAAATACCATCCAATAGGAGGATGACATGTGGTCCCAGGATGATACCCTTGACACACTGGATGGTACTTTCCAACTGAGTTGTTTTTGCTATGGTACCAACTACCAAGGACTGTTTTCCTTGCAAGATATACTTACCTGATGTTTTTTCTTGAATTCGTACCTTAGCAATTTGATTTTCTTCTTCAGGTTAAATGGCTCAACAGAAAGTTAAGCAAGCTCTGGCCCTTTGTTGAGGAGGTACATACAAGTAACTTCTCATTGTTCATTCAGAAAACTGTTGGCAAGATCTCCATAGAGTTACATTGAAGCTCTAAAACTACTTACGTTTTTGCTGTTAACATTTCTTCTGATATGCAGTTGCATTTGGTTACAGGCAGCAACCATGGTCATCAGGGATTCTGTCGAGCCTATACTCGACGATTATCGACCGGCAGGAATATCCTCGCTGAAGTTCAGCAGACTCTCACTTGGAACTGTTCCACCCAAAATTGAAGGTTGCAGAAATGAAGTGGTCTCAGTTCTACAGTATTAAACTAGAAGATAAGGATCTTCTCCTAAAGGCTTCTGAAGATGTCTGGTCTTGTATTTTCCAGGCATTCGGGTTCAGAGCTTCAAGAAAGGGCAAATCACAATGGACGTTGACTTCAAGTGGGGTGGGGATCCGAATATCATACTTGCAGTTGAAACTCTAGTTGCTTCACTCCCAATTCAGGTCAGCCTGACGAAATTGGCCTGCTTAATTTTTCTGTAGTTTTTCACTTTTCATCAGGTGCAAGTAGCACAAGAAATTCAAATTACACTGGATAAACAACCCTAATTTATTTTTACTCCGCATGGATACAGTTCAAGAACCTTCAGGTGTTCACCATCATCCGTGTTGTCTTCCAATTGTCTGAGGAGATACCTTGCATCTCTGCTGTTGTCGTTGCTCTTCTGGCAGAGGTGCGTTTCTTAGCTTCTCCAGTCATGAATCCATGAACATTATTGCTTTCTCCGTGGATTAGTTTGTTGACGACGTAAACGGTTTTCTTTGCATCACTTGCAGCCAAAACCAAGAATCGATTACATACTGAAGGCAGTCGGCGGAAGCCTGACGGCGATGCCTGGACTTTCAGACATGATCGACGTATGCGACGAGTTTCTTTCTCCCATTCGTGCTGCTTGCATTATCTGTTTCTACACATGATAAGTAGTAGGCCATTTCTCCCTTTTGTAGGATACGGTGGCATCACTGATCACTGACATGCTCCAGTGGCCACACAGAATAGTCATCCCGATAGGGGGAGTTGATGTCGACATAAGGTTCCATTAATTTTACAGTTCTCATCCAGGAGTTGTATATATACGATCTGTGAAATTAGAGTGCCAGGATGACAATGGTATTTTGACATGTGTCCGTGCAGTGATCTGGAGCTAAAGCCGCAGGGGAGGGTGACGGTGACGGTGGTGCGAGCGGAGTCGCTCAAGAACAAGGAGCTGATCGGCAAGTCCGACCCCTACGTGGTGCTCTTCATACGGCCCATGTTCAAGGAGAAGACCAGGGTGATCGACGACAACCTGAACCCAGAGTGGAACGAGACGTTCGAGCTCATCGCCGAGGACAAGGAGACGCAGCACATCATCCTGGAGGTGTTCGACGAGGACAGTCTGAAGCAGGACAAGAGGCTGGGCATCGCCAAGCTGCCCCTGAGCGACCTGGGAATCGAGACCGTGCAGGAGATCAACCTGCAGCTGCTCTCGTCCCTGGACACCACCAAGGTCAAGGACAAGAAGGACAGAGGCGTGCTCACCATCAAGGCAAGCTCATCCATCCGCTCGACTTGCCACATTGTTTCGGAACGACCAAGAACTCGATCGAGCTTTGTGTAATTCGTATATGCAGGTGTTGTACCACCCGTACACCAAGAAGGAGGCCCTGGAGGCGCTGGAGCTGGAGAAGAAGACGATGGAGGAGCGGCGGAAGACGAGGGAGGGAACGGGGGCCGTGAGCGGGGCCGCGGACGCAGCGGGCGGCGTGGCGTCCACGGTCACCAACGTGGCCGGCACGGGCGTCGCGGCGGGAGCAGCCGTGGCGGGATCGGGCGTCGCCGTGGCTGGGTCAGGCGCTGGGCTGGTGGGCACGGGAATAGGCGCGTTCGGCAACAGCATCACCAAGGCCGGCAAGTTCGTCGGCCGGACCGTTACCGGGCCATTCAGCAGCGCCAGGCGCAGTGCCAGCAACGTCCCGACGATCGACGAGTAATTCATCCAACCGTGAGCTTATTTAGCAGAGTTACCATTGCTTAGTAAAACTAGCACTCATTTTTACCGTTTCGTTTTTGTCAAAATACATACACATGATTATATTTGTGTTTAATTTTGTCTTCAGTATTAAGGGTATCTCTGAGGCACCATCAATCAAATATTAGTCCTCTGGGCGGGTGGGAAGGGTGGGGAGGAGGGTCTCCCGACAAATGTGCACGTTACTCAAGGGAACTGATATCTTCTCCGTGGAATTTTTCGCCACACAAATTAATTCAACAATAATTCAAACTTTTAAATAACATAGTTCAAGCAAAACTCGAATAAAAAATCACATGTGAAAATCCTAAAGTGGGATATGTTGTCCACCAGACCACCACAATGCATGAACATGAAACTATTGATTTTCTTGATGTATACACATGTGCTCAAGCATTATCTCGGAGTTGTTTTTTTTTTTGAGATGCATACGTACTTCATTATATCAAACATGAGTACACAGAACGTACACACCGACACGGAACGGTCCAGAAGGACACGTAGGCCCGTACATTTTGCAGAAAGAACCCCCAAAAGAAGAAAAAATACAAAGTAGTCCTCGGGGATCTCTGCACCAGATCCGATACGCCGCCGAACTCCGGCGCCGCCACGGCGACTACCAAGAGAGGGAGCAGCAGAAACCACCATGCCCGAGGTCGACGCAGCTCCATCGCCACACTTGGGCTTTAAGAACCTCAATAGTGGAGCACCGGAGATGCTCACCTTGTCGTTGGGGCTCGTCGGTCGGGGCCCAGCCCCGAGCTCGTCGTCGACCTCCAGATCCGGCCAGCCTCATCGACCGACGTCGAGAGGCAGCACCAAATCCGCCTGCCACGGAACCGCAGCCCAGTACGAACCACGCCTCCTCCGAGACCAGCGCCAGCCCGACGAGGCCAGCGAAGAGAACTCATGTACAGATCTCGTCTTCCCGACGGCGGCGGAGGGGACGCCAACGTGACGAGGACGAAGACGAGAAGCAAAATCCCCCGACGAGATCCCCGCCGTCGTCTCGACGATCTCGCCTGGGAAGCCTAGATCCGCGGCTCCTCAGCGACACACGGCGGCGCCGCCGAGACGGTGACCCGGAACACTTTATTCGCGGCGGCGGCGTCGACACCGACCGAGCACCGCCCGCAAACCCTAGCCTACACCTATCTACACGCCGGCCAAAGACCACCGGGGCTTCCTCCCCCACCCCCCGCCGCCGGAGCGACGAGAGGAGAGGGAGAAAGCCCCTGTCTTCAGCGGCGGCGGACGGAAGGAAAGAGGTTCCCCTAGTCGCCTCCCTTATCGCCTGGGAGAGAGAGGTTGGGGAAAAGGTCGGGATGACATGTCCTTTGTGAACATAATCCCAACCCACATGGCAACAAAAAAAATTCCGTTTACGAAACAATAAGAATGTGTGAGGAAGGATGTGGAGTGTGCATTTGGAGTGCTCCATGCTCGTCGAACTAAACATTGGACAAACATCAATTGTGGGAGGTCATGACTTCTAATGTCATCATGTAGGACATGATTGTCGTGGGTCCTCTGGTCTCCATGGTCGAGTTCAAAGATATTCTAAAAAAATAGCAAATTTGTGATCCAGGTTCACAAATGTCGCCCACTGACGATATATAACAACAAGGTAGCACCCTTTTCATATTGGTGACCAATGATATTAAAAAAGCACTTTGCAGAACAATGATATCATTGTTAGACAATGACAAAGGTCAACGGAAAGAACGAAGGTGGAGAGAACTTAAAAGAATAATGCAAAGATAAAATAGCGCCAAAACATTAATGCTATATATGATTTTCACATAATCACTTAGCACGCAAACACAATCATATTTGAATACATGTAGAACCTAAAAACATATCAATAATGATGTTTTAATGACATATAGAAATCCTAGGCGATAGCAAAGCTGTAACTTTTTTTTTTTGGAAAATCTTCGGAAATTTTATCGATCAAGACTTTTCTAATCTCGCTCGCTCGATGCAACACATAATCAAGTCGTTAGGAAGCCATCACATACATCATGTTGCGCAATTCGGTCCTGAAGATCTTTTTCATTGAGAAATCCCTTTCAATTTTTGTCGTCACCACCGCTAAAAATAATGCCAGCTCAATGAAACGATAAATCACAAGAAAATGTGATGTGCTTTTCGAATAACAAGATAAGCTCTAAGTTTTCGGCTTATGAGTAATGCATAGTTCAATATTATCTTGTATATGTCTATGCTAGACCTAATCTCTGTTTTCGGTTTGAAATCGGTTTTGCCCAGTGTTAACTAAAACAAGTACTCCCTCTATTCCTAAAAAAGCTTCCTAACTTTGTTTAGATACGGAATTACATAAACATGTTTTAGCTATAGATTCATCCGTATCTAAAAAAAAGTTGCGAAGCTTTTTTAGGAACGAAGGGAGTATATCTATTTCATACGAAGTTCCTTTTTGACATATGAACACTCAAGTTATTTAGAAAAACATGGTGCATCTTATTTTTGTTTTGACAAAAATCTAGGTAGGGCGGCTTTCCTACCTTGCCATGGAACTCCACCCATGTTGCTTGAGATTGTCATATCAAAGAATACATGAATGTATGTGCCTGACATGGGTATGTCTAATGGGCATGTCACGTATATACCCTGGTTCATGTTTTTAGGTATCTAAGGAGTTGAAGGCCCATGGACCCGAAGGTTTGGAGGCCCATGAATACGAAGACGTGTGGATTGAGGAAGTAGAGTCAATATAGGGAAACTTGTAGCAAAATATGGAAAGGCCCAATGCGGCACGATATTTGTATACTTGTATAATACGAAAAGCCTCGGCTTTGCCTCCTATATAAGGGCAAAGGTGAGGCTGAGAAAATGATCGATCATTGTTAAACCCTAGCGACCGGTTCTTTTTAGTTAGATACCTTTGTTCTTCTGACCACCTTCGAGTTCTACTTGCCCTCTAATTCCACGAAACCCTAAGTATACAATCCGTAGGCATTGACGAGTTGATAATATCCACCATCATGTGCTACCCTTTAATAACTACATCCATTAAGATAATAAAACAAATCTAACACAATCTATAAAAAGTTTGTCTACTTTTATGTCTAGGGTTAGTAAGTATCTTAGTAGACCGAGTTTTTTTTTAATATCTCAGTCCCTAAGAAACATAACTCTAGTTTAGGAAATAATGCAACTTCCACTTTTTGCTAAGTTGAAATTTGTAAATTTTCAACTAAACTATATTTACGTTACTTAGAAAAAAATTGTACATAAGGAAAATCTCATAGGACTTAGGATTAGCAATGTTTTTATCTACGCATCAACCCGGTAAGTACCCAACCTCGTACCCTCCAAGCTATCTAGGTAAGTCGACATGGTGCAAGTAGAAGATCCACTAGAAGCCTTTCCTATCGAACCCCTTCCCGAAGACAAGATACATGTTAGAAAGCAATGACGTGAAGCAAAAGGAAGACATCAAAACCAACTCCCAAGAATGGGCGCACGACTATCAATTATGCTCTACAAGAATTTAAGCATCGATGTAAGGTGCCACTAACCCCCACAACCTATAAAATTATTGGCAATATCTCGCTCCACGGTGAAAATAGAGCTTCTATCAATAGATAAATGTACTCACTGAAATTCTTACTATGGTTTGCCGACAAGCGCCTTGAGAAAATCATGTGGGTTTGCGACTTAAGCGTCTTGACGCAATCCACTCTAGACTTAAATATGTTCTCATCTAGCATGAATTCACACCATTTTATTATTGACATGAACCAGGTGTTAGGTCGCGAATTTTTTATCCCATCATGAACAGAGGTATCATTGCGGATCTATCTCCCTTCTTTGTTTTATCTTGCTATCTTGTCATCTTGTAGATGAACGTGGCCTGCGACAGTAAGTGAACAACCGACGTGTCACACCTGACGCCTGAAACCCACAAATGTAGGGAATTAATTGTAGCACTTCTCAGTAAACATTGCATTCCAACATAAGGTGTTGGTCAAGAAGATTAACGAAGGATAACAATTATTTGTAATTTTGTATGTGCATGATGATGAAAGGTATTTTGTAGGTAAATGCATATAGCTCTTCAGAGATGGCCCAATACTTTTGAAGCAAGGACAAGCCTGAGGTTTGTTCTTATAGGGCTGCATGGATTTACTCGGATCATAAAATTCCACATCGAGCATGATAAATATAATGTCAAGTTTTATTCATGCTAGATGAAGCCTAAGATATGAGTTTTAGGGTCCCCAATCAAGAGCACCCTATTGCAAGTCAAGGATTGTTGACATGTTTATGTCTTTTCCGGCCATCCCTCATCTCTTTCTTACTACAAGTGCAACCCTTTGAACCCATATAGATGAAGTAACATACAATCGAAAATCGTACATTATCATCGTAGATGGAACCACAAATAAATTATAAAACTTGAACAAATACTGAGAGCCATTGTTCCACCAAAACTAAGTAGTATATCTGGAGGTTGTTGTTCAATTGAACAACTTAAGGTGTTGGCCTTTTAGTCTGTACTTTTGGTTGTAAACAAGTTTGAGTAGGAGCTGGAAACAAGCTTGTTCTTCCACCCTTCCGCATGTCCCTCTCAATAGTGTGATGTCCCTATTACTCACGAAGGAAAAAAATAAATTAGCAACCTATCACAAAGCACCTTCATCAGTAGTTGAATTTTTTATATTCGTCGATCTACACTTGTTTCACAACAGACAAAAAAGCTTATCATACACTTAGCGGACACATTAATCCTTTTATTTTGTCGTCATCAACACCAGAACAAGATTAAGGGCATATTGCACTATGAACAACCAAGTCATCCATTGAGTCATTGTCGATGGGGGGAGTTCTACCAGCCTCATCACCATTTCAAATTTAAAAAAAAAAAATAACAAGAGAAATTAAACCAGTTTGCAACGAATTATATGATATTTAGTCAATGGCTAGGTAACACCGCTAGTGATATTTAGTGAAGATTTGTTTCAAAAAAGTATCTTCGAAGACATCGAATTCTCGCCCTAGTTGTCCGACCTGGCATTGTTCCTTTCATGGATCCACAACACCTGCATGATAATGGAGATCCTAGGATACCTTGGTGCCACTTAAATGGCATGTTTTTTAATGGTAAGAATGTGTCTCCTTTGTAGATCATTTACCCGTGTACCAATTTGACCGTTCAAGATCTTCTCTACAACTTGTGAATAATCGAGACATGTTCATAGAGGTGTGTATACGGTTGGAGGATGCGGCGAGAGATATTTTTATCCTATATGGATGCGTGTGCAATTATGGATCGTTATACCAGCTGATTGTCCCACTGGTGGAAAAAGGGGCTTTGGTCGCGGTTGGCAACTGCCATTAGTCGCGGTGGCGCAACCGTGACCAAAGTAGCGCGACTAAAGGCCCCCCCCTTTAGTCGCGGTTCCTTACGAACCGCGACTAAAGGCCCGTCCACGTGGGCCGCAGGCGAGCGCCAGGGCGGAGGACCTTTAGTCGCGGTTCTTCGGCCAACCGCGACTAAAGGCCTCCGCGAGGTTTAGGGTTTAGCCCCCTCCCCCTAAATCTGGTTTCTTTTTAATTTGTATTATTTTATTTCTTTTGGGTTTTAATTTTGAAGAAGTTTCACATATTCTACGGTACTGTATACATACATGCATATGAATGTACAATTTCAAACAAATTTGAAATTAGAACCAAAAAGAATTCAAGAGGAATATACAATATATATTCAATATCGGATGACCATATACAATATATATTCAATATCGGATGACCATATACAATTTTGAACAAGTTAGTTACAAATTCTGGTGCATATAAAGTTCTACGTCATCGTAATAGTGTTCTCCTCTAGGATCGATGACTTTCCTCGCCAACCATCCAGCTAGTTCCTCTTGAAGTGGTCGGAAGCGAGCTTCTGGACTAAGCGTCTTCCGGAGGTTATTCCTCATGATGTTGTTCTCACACTTCGGTCCCGCTCATTGCGGTATCTCCGGATCCTCTCACAAACATAGTATCCACATAGATTGGTCCCCGGTGGCTGAATATCCCCGGTCGTCCGCACTTGCCATTTTAAAATGTAGCTCTTTTTTGAATTCACCGACCTTGGTATCTACGAACCGTCTCCAAACCCTACGAGGCAAAGAAAATTAAATAAACAAGAGAGTTATTAATTAGTTACTTGATATTAGGAAATGATGAACGAAATAGGCCGATCGATATAGAGCGCAAATGAATGAAAATAATTACTTTTGCATCATTTTTCTCATGTCGCCCCAAAGCGCCGGATCCATATTCAGAGAGTCGTGGACGAGAGCCGAGGAGGTTTGAACTTTAATTACCATAAGAATCCGAGTGGAACCTGCGGACACGATACATGCACGATCATGCATAACTCATCGATTAGCCACATACCATGCATGGAGTAAACAAAAGAGAATGTGCTCAAGACAGAAACACTCACCCAAAATGGTAAGGAAATAGAATATCACTTTTCTGTTGCTGTTTTCTAATAAACCGCCACAGGTCACCCTCCACGTCGGCGGGGTGGTGTTCTAACACATATGAATTAACGATGTGTGGCTCAATGAACCCAACATCATGGATGTTCCTTATTCGCATTTCCCGCTTCTTCATTCTGCATAATAGCGTACACAACAAGATAGTTAGGACAATATATATATATATATATATATATATATATATAGTGCAAGCAATGAACGAGATGGGGTAGAAATTAATAAATCACTTACAGAACGTAGCAACTGATGATAGATTTGTCGAGGTCGCGCAGATTGAACAGTTGGAACAATTCACTCAGATGAATTTGTACCCAGTAACGTTTGAAGTGATGCTCATATCTAACTTCCGCATAGATATAGTCTTTGGCGTTTTTATGTTTTATGTAACCCTTGTACCAATTTAGCGAGACCTTTCATTTGTCGAGGTAGATCCTCTTCCTGCGCAGGCTCGATGAGAGGGCCATTCTTCACATATGTAAATACTACGTCCTTCATTGGCGCCTCATCAAGGCCTAACGAGTGCACGAAGAGTGATACCTAAGTCGGCCGCTTGTTCTCTGGCACTCGTTACAGTCAATCCATGTGCTGCCGCAGCTGCTATGATATCGGGGCATCCGGACCGGCGGCTTGCACTATGAGCGGGGCGATCGATTGTTTACTTTGTTCCCCGAGCTGGGCAACTTCTTTCCCCTTTCTAATTTTGTCTCGGCCTCGTCCTCCAAGGCTTTCTTCTCCGCCAACTCTTGGTTCCTCTTGAACGCGAGTGCTTGCCTACGAAGTTCACGTAAATAGTCGTCAGGAAGATTCTTCGCGGCTTGGGACGGTGTGTTCAAAAATGACTTAGCCCACTGCTTTTGCTTGTCAGAATATACTGGCTTGGGCTCGCCCTCTCTTTTCTTCTTGCACTCCTCCTTCCATTTCTCATGCTAAGCAGCCACGGCCGCTGCATTTTCCTCGACACTAAGTTCCCAAGGCCTCGGGATGAGAGGCTTCAGTGATGGCTCTGGTATCTTTGTGGTTATAGGTACATAAGGGTCCGGGTTAATAACCCAGGACCGCTACGCTTCTTCGCCGGAGGTGGATTGGGGGGCGGTACCGGTGTCTGATCACCCGCCGGACGAGGACTGGGGGGCGGCGTCGGCTGACGTGAATGAGGTGTATTAGGTGAAGCACCACCACCACCACCGCCACCGCCACCGTCACCGCCACCGCCACCGCCACCGTCACCGCCACCGCCACCACCACCACCGTACGGGGGTGGACTTGTTGGCGCCTCGCCTGGAAACTTGATAAATTTCTTACGCCATAGAATGAGCTGGCGCTTGACATCTCCAAGTCTTTTCACCCCTTCGGGTGTAGCAATGTCAATGTCCGGGTCCTCAAACCCTTGGACTATCTCCTCCACCGTGACACGAGCATAGCCATCTTGAATGGGGTTGTTGTGGTGGAGTGCTCCAGGTGGTAAAGCACCGCCGATGGCTACCTTCATGGACATGTTCCCGATAGGATAATACAGATGAAATGCTTTCATCTCCTTTATATCGTCCACGGGGTAGCGAGGAGGCTCCGGTGCAGTAATTTCGACCACCAGAGGCTCCGGTGCAGTAATTTCTATCGTCGGTGCACCAGCCGGTGAGGCCTCCGTGGAAGCCACGCTGCTTCTTCTCCGCTGCTGGCTTCCGAGATCCATTGGATGATCTTCATGCTGCGCCCGAGCTGCCTCTCTTTCGGCTACTAGTACACTCACGGTTTTCTTCATCACATCCATTTCCGTTACCAACTGCGCCACAACATCTTTTCCCGATCCATCTTTCTCTTACGGCTTCGTAACCGTACGGGTCATCGTTGCGGGGAACCCTATTTTCCACGGAATGTGCCCCATGCCTCGTACACGTCCTCCGTGTTCGGGATTCCCGAGGGCTTTTGTCGGGCGTCGTTCTCTCGTTGAACTTGATCCTCCCCTCTTGAGCATCCCTCATTGCCTCAATAAGCTTTTGGGTGGGTGTAATTATTTTGCCCCTGGTAAACACACTCCCCTGTCTCCGGGTTCAGCGATCCCCCATGCCCGTACCACCAGCTTTTGGCCCTTGGGTCCCATCCTCCGTCACTGGACGGATTCCTCGCGCCCTCGGCTCGTTCTCCATCTTCTCCCACCTAGGCTGCCAAAAGCGATACCCTCCTGGCCCCATTTTATGATTGTACTCCTTCTTGGCCGCATTTTCCTTATTTTTTTCGATAGTTCAAGGAACTGCTCCGATTTCTTTTGCTTCACAAATTCTGGCCAATCATGTTGCAGTTTCTCATATTGTCCTTTGAAATCCGGAGTCTTGCCCTGGTTGACAAAGTCATGGGCTAGATTTTGCTTATATTTCCGGAATGCGTTGGCCATCCTAGAAAGAGCGAACTGTTTGACTAGCTTGCGCCTCTTCTTGTTTTCCGCAATCTTGTTACCCTCCTCATCTTATTTGCGGTATTCCGGAGGTAGAACGAAATGTTCCATAAGCTTTTTGAAGCAATCTTTTTTTGTTCTCTTATCGACAAAAGTGAAACCAACACGTGCCTTCTTTGGCTCATTCCACTCCTGGAGGGTGATCGAGACGTTGTCTCTAACAACGGCTCCGCATTGGCTGACAAACTTGGTGGCGTTCTTGCTGGGCTCCGGCGGCTGCCGGTTGCTTCGTCGACAACATCGATGGTGCATGTTTCTCCTGCTTTCATCGTCTTGGTTGCGCCACGCTTTGACGACGACGTACTCGATTTTTTCGACGATCCGGCCGAGGGCTAAAATAAGAAAGAGAGTCGCGCGCGTTAGTACACACACATTTATTCAAATCGGTTAGTTGTATCACCAGACGCTCAATATGTATATATATATACCTCGGCGCCGGAGGTGGTTGCTACTTCCAATTGAAGATCGTCGTTTATCGACGTTTCTTCGGCATCATCTTGCTGACGGCGCCCTTCATCTTCACCCTCAAGGTTCAGATAAGAAGAGATATCATCTTCTTCTTCTCCGGTCGGCACATATGGAATATCGCCTTTTATGATGCCGAACATATGGTCTTCAGCGTCCGGATCATAGTTGTCCAGAATCGGGTCAGCTCTATCGTCCGCCATATGTCGATCTCCGAAAACATGTAGTCAAAACAAATTAATTAAGTGAAGAAGGGGGCGGTGGCGGTGGCGAAAGGGCGGTGGCAAAAGGAGGGGCGAGGAAAGGGTGGGAGAGGGTGTCGCGGTAGAGCGCGAGACCGGGCGTTTGTTTAGTGTGTGAGAGTATACATTTTTTCAACTTAGAGAGAGTTTTCTCGGATATGTCTACCGGACGAGAATCTCGTCGTCGAGGCGTGACGAGTTCCGATATGACAAGGATTATATAGTGCGCGCGCGCGTGCGTTCCTTGACTGAAGCGGCAATGGGTTGACGATGGCTAGGGACCTACGGCGGCGGAGTCGAGACACAACACATGCATATATGCGGCGCGGTGGCGAAAGGGGGCGGCGGAAGGTGGGCGCGCGGTGGCGGTGGCGAAAGGGGCGGCGGTGGCGGTGGCGCCGCCCCTCGCCCGCGAACAAAAAAACCCGCATATACGTAGGGGCGGCGAGGGGGGCGGCGCATTTTTTTGAGTTCTTTTAAAAGTGATAAAATACAAAAGTGAAAATTTAGTTCATTTTTTGAGTTCTTTTAAAAGTGAAAAAATACAAAAGTGAAAATTTAGTTCATTTTTTTTGACAAACTTTTGTTAAGTTATTTTGTTAAGTTATTTTTGTTAAATTTTGTTAAGTTATTTCTTGTTCAATTTTTTTTGTTAAGTTAATTAAAGTTTTTGTGAAGTTCAATTTTTTAGTTCTTCACATAATTTACTAGTTGGCATTTTTACTAGTTTTTAATTAAAACAACTTAGTTACAAAGTAAAAAAACAAAAAAACAAAAAAAAAGTGGGCCAGGCGGCGCCCCTGGCCTTCTCTCTCCCTCTCTGTTTCTTCCTCGTCTCGATCCCTCTGCCAAGCGCGCGCGCGGCAGCGGCGTGTGGCGGCGGGCAGCGGGCGCCAGCAGCGGCAGCGGGCGCGCCGAGCAGCGGCAGCGCACGGCGCAACGCGTGTGCTGGCGGCAGCGCGCGCGCAACGCGCGATACGGCGCGGCGCCCGAGAGCAGCGGCGGCGACAGCGTGCGCTGCGCGGTCGGTGCGTGGCTGGCCGCGCGGGATCGAAGTGAGAAGGGGCCGGGGAGAGGCGCGCGGCGGCGGACGACGGCGACGTACTGAGGCGGTCGACGGCGGCGTGTGGCGGCGGGCGACGAAGACCGATGGCGGCGAGGGCGACGAAGATCGATGGCGGCGACGGAGAACTCGGCGGAGAAAGAAAGGAAGTGAACCGCCAGGGCGCGCCCCGCGCAAATTTATAGGAGCGACCTTTAGTCGCGGTTGGGGAGCCCAACCGCGACTAAAGGGTACCTTTAGTCGCGGTTGGCTCTGCCCAACCGCGACTAAAGGGTATTTTCGCCGGGTTTAAGTTTCCCGCGGAAAATACCCTTTAGTCGCGGTTGGCTAGGCCAACCGCGACTAAAGGTATTTTTCGAATTTCTTCTCTTTTTCGAAATGTGAAAAGTACATATAATATATCAATAAAATCAGAAAAATAAAACTAATTCATTTCAAAATCTGAAAAATACAAATAATATATCAAAAAGTAAAGAAAAATAAAAATTGTTCATTTAAAAATCTTAAAAATACAAATAATATATCAAAAATTCAGAAAATAAAACTAATTCAATTCAAAATCTTAAAAATACCAATAATATATCAAAAAATTCAGAAAAATAAAACTAATTCATTTCAAAATCTTAAAATACAAATAATACATCAATAAATTCAGAAAAATAAAACTAATTCATTTCAAAATCTTAAAAATACAAATAATATATCAAAAAATTCAGAAAAATAAAACTAATTCAATTCAAAATCTTAAAAATACAAATAATATATCAAAAAATTCAGAAAAATAAAACTAATTCAATTCAAAATTTTAAAAATACAAATTATCAAAAAATTCATAAAAATAAAAAAATACATATAATATATCAAAAAATTCAGAAAAATAAAACTAATTCAATTCAAAATCTTAAAAATACATATAATATATCAAAAAATTCAGAAAAATAAAACTAATTCAATTCAAAATCTTAAAAATACAAATTATCAAAAATTCATAAAAATAAAATTAATTCAATTCAAAAGTTCGTTGGCCCCCTCTTCCCGCCTCTTTCCGTAGACCCCTCTTCCCTCCTCGTCTTCCCGCCATTTCTTCCCTGTCTTCCCGCCTCTTTCTTCCCGCCAATTGTTTCCCGCCAATTTCTTCCGGCCTCTTTCTTCCCGCCAATTTTTTCCCGCCAATTTCTTCCCGCCACTTCCTCCCCGCCTCTTTCTTCCCGCCTCATGTCTTCCCGCTCCCATTTTTCCCGCCATTTGTCACTACATATAGGTAGCCCGGCTTGGCCAGCATCACATCTCTACAATCTCTCATCACTCTCTCATGGCTTCCACCGCACCCACTCTAACCTACCGGCAGGTGGAGGAGCTTTGCGCCTCGAACTACCCTTGCCCTCCGGGCTACCGCGTCCCTGCCGGCCTGGAGCCTAAGCGCCGGCGGCGTGCCGGTCCCTCCCGTCCCTCGAGGTACTGCGCGCGCGGGCGGCCATCACGAACCACTACTACCTCGACCTCACGCCGGAGCAGCGGATGAATCCCGCCGGCATCCCGATAACCGGCATACTTGGGACGCCTTCTTCATCAATCGGCGTGAGAGGGCGCTCGCCGGGTATGAGGAGGACGGTCCGCCTCCCGGAAACTTCCACGAGGCCGGCCGTCGGCTATGGTGGTGCGGCCGGACTGCAGCGAGCGTCATGGACTACATCACGGCCGGCGATATCCCCCGCCTGCGCTACCCTCGGTTCGAGCCACGAGCGCCGCCCGACGACAGCGGCGACGCCGCCGGCAACTTAGAAGGCGACGACTACCCGGTACAACGGCGGCGGCTATGAAGACTACGAGTATGCATATTATACGCCTAGGCGGGAGTATGACTAAATCACTCCAAATTTCATGTATGCGGGAGTATGACTTAGTCACTCCAAATTTCCTATATGCAGGAGTATGACTTAGTCACTCCAAATTTCATGTATGCGGGAGTATGACTTAGTCACTCCAAATTTCATGTATCATCAGTGCTATCTCGAGTCAATTGAATCATTCGAAAATGGACACCAAACACATCACGGGTAATATAATTCACATGATTCATTCAACAAAGTTTGGTACAATAAATTATTACACATCATTTCTTCCCTTGTGTCCACTGCTTGCTTACGATTGTGCCGTATCCATGGAGCATCCTCATCATTTAACTTAATGCTTGGGTCGGTGTTCACTTTGAAGGGCGGAATTTCAGCAAACATATTATAATCTTCTGACATGTCTGTCTTGTCCTCCACTCCCACGATGTTTCTTTTCCCTGAAAGAACAATGTGGCGCTTTGGATCGAGGAGGAAAAAATAAATGAGAAAGCTCAAGTGTGGCTCCAACACTTCATATCATGTTTGTTTCATGCTCTTGGGGCATTTCATCAAACACCTTATGTGCATAAGAGGAACCAAAAGCAAACCTAACACCCAGTTGTAAAGCTTGTGAAGAGAATGGCACCAAATGGCTAAGTGTTGGCTGCTGGGTGGGTATATATAGGGGAGGGGCTTTAGTCCCGGTTGGCTCAGCCAACCGCGACTAAAGGCCTTCGAGCACCTTTAGTCGCGGTTGGCTCGGCCAGCCGCGACTCAGCCCCCACGTGCACCGGCTGGCCACCGAGCGCCACGGGCCCAGGCCTTTGGTCGCGGTTCACCTCCCGAACCGCGACTAAAGGTACCATTAGTCGCGGTTCCTGCAGCATCGCGACTTATGGGGCTCACCCGAAGCCTGTTTTTCCACCAGTGTCCCTTGTACTTCGTATTTTTTGTGTTTTGTCTTGTTGGTTGTGGCTGTGTGGATCCTACTTATGTAGAGGAATGATATACGGAAATTGCAGTGGAGAACCTGCTAACGCACCCCCTGCGTATCTCACCTTAGATTTTACATCCGGAGCCGTTCATTACATGTACACTTCCGTGTAGGTACTCTGTGTTTGTGTACACGAAATTGTATTTCAGCTGTCGTACCTAGAGTACAGAGAAATAGGGCCCCACAAACATGACGTCACCACGCTGGGTAGGTGCAGCAATTAAATTCTTGTGTGTTCACCAGCGCACCAACCCTTCGCCTACTTCAGATCAAACACGAAGAGATGTCCCGGTGTCAGTTTCTTCAGTTAGAACAGCCTCCTGTACGGGGGATCATCCAGTGCTTCTTTTTCTTTCTTAATTTCAGCCTAGGTACAAGGTGTCCTACTCCAAAAGTAGAACTCCGTATACACCAGAACATGCCAAATTCAACATAAAATCTAGCTCAGTATCTGAAAGAAAGGTAGCGAATTTACGTCAAAAAAAAGATAGCGAATTAATGCAATTGCATATAGTTGGTCACTTGATAAGGTACGCATACATCGGTCACTTCATTATGAAGTGCTCGTTGAAAATAAAAAGGTACTCAATACAAAGTGTTGAAATAGATGATTGAAAATCCATGCATGGATGATGCATCCCATTTTATTTATGATAACTTTTTATACAGATACCAGCTTGGATCCGATCTCGTTTACGCCGAGTCCATGTCAATGGCAAAGTAGTTGTACGTCGCCCCCATCAAGTGATTGTGCATGCTTAATTTTCGTAGCCAGCGTCTGGCAATGTAGCGGTAGGTTGCCTCCGTGAAGTGTCCGTCCCAAAACAAATACTCAGATGGGTCCTGGCACACCGTCGCACCAGGCATGCCACAGCCGGCACTCATGTTGAAGTTGTACTCTCCACCTCCACCGCAACAACACTTCAGAACGTCGGTGGTAAGCCCTAGAATTGTCGAAACCACATCATGTCAGAAGCAAGAGCAGGCGATGCCATATCTGCACCACAAGGCAATAGCTAGAACAGAGACAAATAGAATGACAAAAGATGAGCTTATAGGTAGAGTGCTACTGACCGAATTTCCAGGGAGACTCCACCATTTTGATGATTGGAGTGAAGAAATCAGCGTAGATTACCAGAGCATTTGGGTAATTCGTCTGGACGTTCTCTAGGGCCTCTTGGAGCAGCGAGTTGTGATGCACGGCTAGCTCATTGAACTCTTTCAGGCACCCGGTACGAGGCTCGTAGCCCGCCGGGTCGTCACTACGGAACAACTCTAAATTGGCTGGTGAGCAGCCCAGTGGGGGGATCCCGGGCACAATCAAGGTCTTCGCCCCATGTTCAATTAGTCCCTGTTCAAATTTGCAGTCATATATTGTGGTCACGACTCATGAATTGACTTTCAACTTCAGATAACCTGCAACTTCCACCATTGATTATACCTCGGTGGCCTCGGTGATGGATCTGACTACGTCTGGGACGCTGGATCTAACTTGTGGCATGGTCTTTCCCAGAAGCGAGAAGCTGTAATCATTGAAGCCAAATTCTCCCACGAAAAAAAGTGACTTGTGGAAAAACGTTGGTGGGCACTCTGCAAGATAGGGTGCAGATGTATAAAGGAAAACCTTACTAAGAGCATGTCTAACAGGCCCCGTATAACCCGTCCACCCCGTAAAATTCCGGCGGGATACGGGGCAGGCGCGATTTTGGGCGTCTAGCAGGCCCCGTATTCGGGCCGGCCCGTTTCGGCGGAATACGGAGCCCAGGAAATCGGCCCCGTCGCCCCGTACTTATACTGGGCGCAGGTGCGAGTGACACTCGCAACCCTAGCTCCGCCGTGCGCCGCCGCCTCCTCCTCCTGCTCCGGCGAGCAATTAGTCGCTCCCCCGCGCCGCATTCCACCCCAGATCCGGCATGGACGCCCGCCGCCGCGATGCCGCCTCGCCGGCGAGTGGATCGAAGCGATCCCGCTCGCCGGACAACGTGGAGGATGCGTGGCGGCGCCAATGCAAGAGATCCGCCGCCGGGAGCCGGCGTTTGGCCTGCGAGTACGCCGGCGCCGCGTACGTCCCGCCGAAGCTCGTTAACTTCGCGGCGGGCGGGCGCTGGTACAACGAGGATCCGCCGATGAAGCCGATGAGCGGGCCCAAGTTCGAAGAGTGGCGCGCCGACTGGGAGCGCCGCCGCTGGGCGAAGGAGGCTTGGAGCAGCGGGAGCACCAGCGCTGGAGGAGCTCCGCTCGCCGGCGATGAGGAGGAGGCCCCCGACTTGTTGAAGGAGCTACGACAGTTCCTCAAGGACGACGCCAAGAGGAAGAGGGCGGAGGAGGAAGAGGTGGCGGCGGCCATCGCCGCCGCGAAGGAGGCGGAGTTGCGGGAGGCGGAGGTGGAGGCGGACTCGTACCTAGTCGACCTCCCCGAGTAGGAATCGTTGATCCGTATGTATGATCCGTAGTATGATCAATGAAATTGAACTTCCCGGGGTTTTTATTTTTGAAAATACGGGGCGAAATACGGGGTCTGCTAGACGGAATGGCTCTTCCGTTAGCAACTTTTCGATACGGGGCGAAAAAGCGGCGAGATACGGGGCAGAAATATAAGGGGCCTGCTAGACATGCTCTAAGATATGATTGTTACATATTGTACGAGGAGAGGTCTAATGCAATACGGTGACTCCTCAAAGTCAAGTATGGGATTCGATTCTCCCCATTTAACTGTGCATCAGCTGCTATGTTTCTCTAGGACATAAATAAGAAGTTGCTTTTAAACTATTTCAAGCAGATGAATTGAGTACATCCGGTTTGGATTTCGAGCCACCTCGAGCACATTTTTTATATGTTCAAAAAAATATTTTTAAGAACTTAAAACTTTTGAAAGAATACGTTTTCTCAAGTATAACCCCTCCTCCCAAATTCAGACAAACTCAAACACAAAAAGGCCGAAATCGCTTGATACCTTATAATAATTAAGTGCATGATGGTCTTTTAAAAAACTAAAGAGGTATAGGTAACCCATTATAAAACACATGCGGCCCAACTAAGTAGGAGTACTATGTATGTATGCCGTTGTCAGCTCACCAGAAACACAATCAGGACCAAACACAATCCAGGGAGCAATGCTACATCTACGGATGTTTTCCTACAAAATATTCTTATGCTGTGTTTGGATGCATAGAAAGTGGGTGTGGAATTGGAATTTGGCCCAATTCTGCAAATTCTGCCGTTTGGACTGGACTCGGAATTGCTATGTGGAAAGTGGGCTAAATTCCGAGCCCCCCACCTCCCGTGCAAATAGAGAGGCCCAACTTTCCGAGGTCTCACCCTCGGAAAGGCTCGGAAAGCTGCTTCGCCCGTCTTCCCCCCGCACGACTGCCCCGCCCCGCCTCCCTCCCGTCGTCCTCGCGCCTGCCGCCGCCTCTCTCCGGCCTCCCTCCCGGCCACCTTGCGTCCGCCGCCGCCTCTCTCTGGCCTCCCTCCCGGCCACCTCGCGCCCGCCGCCGCCTCCCTCCCGTCTCCGCCGATTCGACCCTGCCCCGCCTCCCCCCGGCCCCCCCCCGTCTCCTTCCTCCCGGCCGCCGCGGACTCACCCCTGCGCACGCCGCCGCATGCCCTGCGCACGCCGCCGACTCCCTACTCGCGCCCGCCACCGACTCGCCCGGCGCCCTTCTCCCTCCGGCTCCTCGCATCTCCTCCTCGCGGCCGCCGCCGACTCGCCCTTGCGCACGCCGCCGCATGCCCTGCGCACGCTGCCGACTCCCGACTCGCCCCGGCGCCCTTCTCCCCTCCGCCGAGCCCCTCATCAGGGCCTGCTCCGGCGAGCCCTGCTACGGCGAGCCCTGAGATTGAACAGGAAATACATGGTTTATTTTTATGTTTAAAATTGTGCAAATTCAACAAAATATGAAATTCCATACTTTGTACATCCAAACAGGATTTAGAATTGGTTACACCATTTGATTTCAACATCAAATTCCAAACACATCCAAACAATAGAATCGAATTAGAAGCCAATTACTTTCCATCTCGGATTTGGAATCTTAGTCCAATTCAATTCCATGCCAACTTTCTATGCATCCAAACACAGCATTACGGACAACCACCCGTGGCTCAGCAGATGAGAACATGCTCCACAGTTTAAGGCAGAAACACAATCAGGACCAAACACAATCCGCCATGTCAGCCCGTAAGGTTATTACGTAGAATGTTTTCCGTAGGTGTAGGATTATTGTTTGCGAGGCGGTGGTGGCCATGGCCGGCAGATGGAAGCCACGACACAAGGCAATGCTTTCTGGCCGTGAGGCACTGTGAGGTGGTGCAGGCGGCACGAGCCTAGGCAAGGTCTCGTAGGTGCGTGCCAAAAAGGGTGGCAGCGGCGTGTAGTCAGGCCAGCAGCGGGGCGACACGGTGTTCGGCCAGCCAGTCTAGCTCCCAGACACCGGCTTGCGTCGGTTCCGGACATGCCTGCAAATGTCCCCCGGCCATGTCCGGCGCTGCTTCTGCCATAGCCGTTGAAAAAATGAAACTCTACTTTGGTGGTGACGGCAGTGACCGGCGTTCGGGCGATTGCCTTTGCCGAAGCTGGTGATGAGGAGGAGCGGTTGGCCTTGATGTCGGATCAACAGGCTGACGAACACAATCGCCGGCGACGGATATATAGAGATGAGATCGTGGCAGCTCTTCATGCGTTATACGGTATACATATATGTGGATATGTTGGGTTTAGATATGGGCTTAGGAGGGCTAAAATTAAATTAACTGGCTAATTACCCAAGAGTCTAAACTAAGTTTGAGGGGAGGGGTTATACATGAGCAAGCATAGATGTACAGTACCTATATATGTACTCCGTATTAACTAACTGAAGCTCAGCAGAATCCCCTCCTCTCAAACTCAAACTCAAAATAATCAAGGCTTGAGATCATTCCTTAGCCCCTTCATAAGCTAAATTACAAAGAATACAAAGCGATATCAGTATTGGATGTATTTGAGTTTGAGGGAAGGAGGGTTGTACACCTGTACTGAAGCAGTAGACTAACATTTATCCACATATCTTATCACGTGTGAGCTACATAAAGAAGACAAAATGTGGGTAACAACTGGATCTTTTTTCATTTTTAAGCCACAATTTTGTTCCTTTCCAATATCCGAAAATACAATGTACTGCTGAAGAAAACTTCAGACATCTGGAACACATTTGTATTTATCCAAGGAAAAATTCATAATAATTCTAAACCTATAAATATCAAATTTTTTTGAAAAAATAGGCTCATAGGATCCAAGGAGCCAAAACGTCATACTCAAATTGCCTCATGTATTCTCATATAGACTATCATAAAAGATAATTTCTCTTTTATATTTTTCTATGTTCACCAAATATTCTAAGTTTCTCATCTACAGTTTTCTCTTTTAGACGAAAGGCACATAGTGTCCAGTTTAAAATTAATAAAGTCATCGAGACCATAATAATAGTTCTTAAATGGTGCGGCATGGATACCTACAGGGCACGTGTGCAGCCCAAGAAGGCCCATCTGGTCATAACTTACTTGAGGAGCAACACAGCAGAGGGGAGATAAGAACTAGTGCGTGGCTGCTGTGTCTGTGTGGAGGACAAGCTTCCATGGTAGCTCAGGTTAGTCCTCTCGATCCTAGAAGTCTACACAACTTCGCCAAGCTAAGATAAAACCAAAACCAGACCCGGGTTCAAAAGACTAGACAAGGGCAATAGTGTTGCGACTTTCGGGTTATTCCATTTGTGTCATCGACGATTCCAGCGTTCAACAAGCGTATTTAACTGTTTTACCTGGGGCAGGGCTGCACAGCGAAGGCTTGAGCGACTCGAACCACTGCAGCTGCACGCTCGAGGTGGTGTTCAGAGCAATCTGGCTTGCAATTGGTATATCTTTAAAGAAACTGATGTTGAGAGCGGTGGCGCCCGAGACTGCGAAGTTAGCGCCTTGGCTGAAGCTGCCGTTGTGCGACAGGAATGGCGGGACGAGCGGCAAGCGTAGCCTCTTCGCTGCATAACGGCCGACAAAGCACAAATCAGTACTAGCTAGACATTCATCTTTGCTATCAACAGGAGCGTGTGTAGAAGTGTAAGAATGAGGAGTGCTTACCGACGAAGTCGATGATGAGGCGGCCATTCGAGTTGCGGCCCGTGGGGCGGCCGAAGAAGGTGATGCCGTAGGGAGGCTGCGCCGCTGGGTTTGGAAGCGAGTTCTCCGCAAATACAACAATGTTATTTCCGGTGTCGGAGAAGGAGTCACCGAAATTGAAGATGGCATCGTATCGCCGGAGGGAAGAGATAGCGGGTTGCACGGATGCGAGGAGGAGAAGCGAGAGGATACTGAGCAGCTTCATTGTGCTCGTAATGGCCAATGGGGTTCAGATTGTGTACACGCACGCTGACTCTGTTTGCTCCTCCATTGGCACTGAGGCGATATTTATGCACATAGAGGCCATGGGTTGACTGCAAATTAGTGACGTTAAAATTTTCGCCTGAACGGTTTATGCGAGCAGTAGAACTCTTTATTTCCGAGAACGAGAGGTAAATCTACCCTAAACTTTTTCCAACTGCTCTAAAATTTTCTTAGTTACTAGTAGTATTATCAAAGTAATTAAGTTCTTTTATCTTTAGGAAGAGAAGATGACTTTTCATGGTGCTAGCAGTTTGTGTTGCGATGTTTATGTCAAAACCTTGCACAAATGCACATGACCACTGTGAGCCGGGCGATCAGCATTTTTTTTTTTTTTGCATCGTGTTCTTGGCAAATGGTTGTGATAACAAGGGATGACTTCCTTTTTTTTTTGTGGTGCTCTCAAAGTTTTAAATATCGCACTATATCTTTGCTATAGAATACACTATAGCGGATTCACAATACTCCTGCTAAAGATATGCCGTTTTAACGCTAAATAGAATCTCCCACCAATAACTCACTAAATCACGCTAAAACGCCAAGTAGGGTTTAAGAGCATCTCTAGTAATAACCGAAAAAGTGGAAACCGAAAAAATGCAATTCAATCTCCCGAACATATTAGTTCGTTCGATTTTGGCAGTCGCGCAGAACAAAAACCGTAAAATAGGAACTGAAAACACGAAATTAAAATTCTCGCGGGAGAATTCATCGATGAACACATATAGACGATAGTTATTGCTCCGATTCCGCAACAAACTTTACATAATTCGAACTAATAACCTAAATTAACTAGTATGCACAGCAGCGCGAGCTAATTTTGCAAAAATTCGGCCCCGGCGGCCTCTACGCGCGGCGGCGGAGGAAGGCGAGGCGGCGGACATGTGGAGCTCCTACTCCGCGTCGAGCTCGACCATCTCCAGCTTCACGCGGCGGACGCGTTCCTCCCGGCGCGGCGCCTCGTATAAAAAATGCGGACCTGGCGGACAGCAACGGCCTCCTCCCGACGCCAGCGTGCTCGCGCCTCCACGTCGGACACGGCCGCCAACTGCGCGACGATAGCCCCCTCCTCCTCGTCGTCGTAGACGTAGTCACCGGCGGACAGGAGCGTCCTCGCCGGCGCAGCGTCCTCCTCCTCGGACGAGCTATCGTACACCGGAGGGCGAGGGGGCGGCGCGAACCGCAGGAGGACGACCCCTCACCTCCGTTCGCGTACCGCGCAAGCTTCCCAGGGGGCGTGAGCCCCCAGTTGGTCCACCGGCGGGCGCTGCGCTTGCACGCGCCCTCCGAGTGGACCCATTTGCGTCGCTCCTCCTCCGTGCGGAAAACGGGGGGCGCGGCGGCGAGTCCCCGCCGCCCAAACTACCTCCTCCCCTAGCGGAGCTTCACCGGCTAGCCATGCGGAGCTCGACAGGCGGCGATGCGGCGCTGGCGACGCGAGAATTTCTCGTGGGAGCTGGCGGAGTGAGGCGGCGGAGCGGCGAAGGGGAGTAGTGTTTGGAAACAGAACTCCCATCCGTGGCCCCTTTTAATACGGGGCGGCCGCGCAGTTTCTCGGCAGCGGCGGAGGGGAGTAGGGTTTGCACAAACTTTCTTTAGAGCGAAAACTCAAAATCCAACTTTAATTAAGATCGGAAAATAGTGGCGATTGTGCACGATTCCCTTCATGGCAGGGATGAAGCTAGAAATTTTAAATTTTTGGCACTGGGGCAGCTCTAATTTCTCTCTTTTTTACTGGGATCATGCTCTATAATTACTACTATTTAACATTAGTTAGTGAATGATTTGCTAATATCCATTGGTGTCCGCTGACATCATTTCCTACAAGGGAGCTCCGTCCCTGCTTCATGGAAGCATGGTTTTTGGAGAGCCCTTTTGAAGTCCATGTGGTGCCAATGGGGGTGGTTGTTCCTGACGCGGGAGGCTCTATTCACCTCTACAGGACCTTTTTTCTTTCCATATTCTCTATTTTTTTTTCTTGTTTTTCTATACTTTTGGCTGTGTAGATCCTTGATGCCTCGTCTAGCTCGTGACATTATCTTGTTCTAGAGAACGGGTGTAATTCGTATCCGCTGGTACTAATATGTTTATTTATCAAAAACATATTGCATGCTAAAAATAAAAGTCATTATATGGTAATTAAAAAATTAAAACGTGAAATCAAAATATGCCTATGTTAGAAGTCTCACCTTTTAGTTCTAGCATAAGTCTAAAATGCCAAAGTCTTTGCCATGTCTATATTGCGGATGTATTTGTGTGAAAATGTTAGTAAAACACGCACATCTTGTTTTATAACAAGTTGTATTGCAAAGTCTCTTTGAAAACTTGCTCGCGAAGATATGGAGTATGTAGTGTGGAATCATTACTTTCCATTTGATTTCACTGGTTTACCTTATGACTATAAGTTTCTAACATCTATTTTTATTTACAATTTTGTTGTTTTGTAATATGCATATTATGTGTCGCTATACATGATTCATTTTCATAGTGTAAGTAAATATAGTTTACAAGCTAGTACTTAGTCAACATTTTCCGGTTATTAAGTCGCACCTTAGAGCAATCCAGTCCTTTGCTAGTGTAGTTCCATATCAAGAGTCTATTAAGCATTCAAACACGAGGTAGAGAAGCGAGAGGACGCAAAGCAACTTTATTGTGCCGGTAAGGGGAGCGGACTGAGCATTGGACGTTAATAGCGCAGGCGCGTGTTTGGTATGCTTGCATGCCCATTTGCAAAATGTAGGATATTCATCCACATGGGTGTCGGCGGTCGATGGCAATTTGGAAATGTTATAATTTAAGCACCATTGATTTAACCAAGGAATATAAGTTCCTATTTTTTTAAGAAGTAAATTTGTTATAAACTTACCAAAGTGTAGCAAATGAACCAAACCACGTCTTTATTTGATCAAAACATGTTGCCACACTTTTTTTTCGTCTTGACAAGAAACTTACTTTTGGATGTCCGATAAAACAAATTAAGTGTGTATATAGTGTATACCTGGGCATTTCTCGGGCCGGGCCGACCAAAGCCAACGTGGAAAATCCCGGCCCAGGCCCGGCCCGGCCCGAGCGTCGGGCTGAAAAAATAGGCCTAGGCCCGGCCCATCACATAGAAAGCCCATCAGGCCTCGGGTCGGGCCATTTCACTAAATTAATTGCGCAAAATCAAGGCCTAGGCCCTGCCCATCCTGACCATCGGGCCAAAAAATTATGCCCAGGCTCAGCCCGGAGGCATGGTCGGGTCGGGCTTGGCCCATGAATTTTTGGCTAGGCCGGGCCGGCCGACCGGGCCGGGCTGCCCATGGCGAGGTATATAGTGATGCAAAATATAGCTAGCTCATGTTCTATAAATTTATTTCTAAATGTGAATATTTGAAAAAATGTCTCTCAAAAGGTTTATCTTATCCCAATCTATTTTCATGTTTAGAGTATTTATCTCTGCAGGGGTTTCATGGTACATGTCACATAAACTAGAAGGTGAATGCGCAAATTTGCGCAGCTAGAGATACTTATTTATTTATATTTAAAAGTATTATGAAATTTTAGATACCTCTTGGTTTCCAAATAAACTTCAACTATCGACATAATTTAATCCTCTTACAAGGTGTGCTAAAAAGTAAACGTCATTTCGGGTAATAAAAGGTAAACATGGAATAAAAATATGACTAGATGAAAAATCCCATGTTCTAATTCTGGCGTAAGTCTAAATATGTGGAAGTCATTGTGATGTCTTCATGCATTGAGGACGCCTTTGTGTCAAAGTTTTAGTTACAAATACATCAATTGTTCCAGAAAAAAGGTTTGTGTTACTAAGTCTCTTGGTAAACTTGTCATAGAGAATGTGTAGTATGTAATGGTTGATATATTTAGCTTCGTTAGATATTAGTTTCTCTTATGGCGGAAAATCACTTCGGAGCTCATGTGTCATGGAGCCCTTTATTTTTTCAAAATTTGAAAACATGATTTTAAAGTTTAATTTTTGATAATTATGTACTCTACCAACACAAAAAATCTAACTCAAAATACCTTATATTCTAGGCTTTAAAAAGGACAAAACCTGACAAATTCTGGACGTTTGAAGATTTGCACTGCTCACTATTTTAGATGTTAGATTTTATTACTTTTGTGCAGCCCAAAATAGTGGATATTTCGAGGTGAGATATTTTCGTGTTAGTTCCCGACATTTATAACTTTTGATCTGAATTTTTTAACCTTTAAGTCGCCTTTTTGTTGAACCGTTGAAAAAACGAGATCCGTGTATCTCGTGAACCAAAAATCCGTGCTTCTCTTATGGGTCTGAGTTCCTATACTATTACTTCAACCTTTGTTCACTAATATAAGACTTTTTCGAAATCTACGTTTCCAAAACATCTTAATTATATTAGTGGAGCATTATTATTATGCAATATACATGCCATATGTTGTTCTCTATAATATTTTATATTTATAGTACATATATATATGAGTGTGGCGTTTTGCAGGCCGAGCTATATGTAGCTCATTATTTTAAAAGACTCAAAATTTGTATTTCAAACCTTCAGAAAATTCTGATAAAAAAATCCTAGTGGTAGCCAATGATGTATGCTACAATGGTGTAAACTCTTAATGCAAACTGATTTGTATTCTAGACTACACAAAATTGATAAAATCTGACAAAATTAATAGTCTTGAATTGTGTACTATTGTCTATAAAATTTATCGGAATTTGTTATTTTTGTGTAACGTAAAAGTAGTTTGTATTGAGATTTTACACTATTATAGTATACATTATTGGTTATGTCTAGAATCTATCGATAGCAGTAGGTTGATTATTGCAGCTAACCGATCGTACGGGTGGACCTCAACATCTCGGTTGGCGCTACAGAATGAGAACATAAGGTTGAAGGGGATCTAGCTAGTACGGCGTAGACTTGATTTATTGCAGACACACATCACCCATGTGTCAGTGCCGTATGAATTAGAGGAATTAATCAATAGTGTAAGCATACGATTGAACTGCTGGATTGGGTTTTCTTTTTAGTCATGCAAACCAGCATATGCGTATACGCTCGGCTGGTAAAAATCAACCAAAAATACTCATTCATTCTAGTGTCATTCGCCGATACATAGGCAAATACGACTGAATTGAACGTTTGGGAGTGCCACCGCGTGGTGCGGTTTTTGGGTGTGCGTCCTCCAAATAAAAATGTTTAAAAATTAAATTAAATATAAAACACTCAAATTCATTCAAATTTATTATATACTACAAGAATTTGAATAAAATCCGACTAAATTGAAACATAAAAATAAACTAACGACGGCGTCTGAAGCGGTTGTAGTACTGGAATAATTTGTAGTCGTCGTCGGTCACAACGTTCTGCTTGCCGCGAGGGTCAGCGGACTCCTCCTTCACCGCGCCGCTGGGGCTAGCTTCGCCATCGTTGCGCGTGAGGTCGACAAGCGGCATGCCGCTCTCGGTGATGGACAGGGCGGTCGCATCCTCCATGCTCCCCGTCCAGGCGCTATGGTCGTTCAAGGACGACATGCACATGGTGTTGTATCCCACCATTGTCTTCGGGGCCGTCACTTCTTGCGAGTAGTCGTTGCTTGCAGAAGAGCGTTGTAATAACCCAGAACATAGGAACAACGAAGGGTAGATTTAGAAATGGGATGTGCATTTCATCGCAAAACGGGGGAAATTTTCGCGCCTTATTGCAACTAAACCTAAGAGGGATCGAGGTTCTCTCTCATTTTTGCACTTAGGGTTAGGCAATGTGAGTTAAGGAAATTTCGACATGATCTCTTTTGTATCTTGTTACTTTGGGGAATGATTGCATTTGATAAGTGTTAAACTTTTAAATATAAACATCACACAATATAAACAATGAATTTAAAATTTAAACACAAGATATAAATTCAAATCATTTTGAATTTCAAAGTGAATATCAAATACAATATTTAATCAAGAATATACACATTACATTATACAAAAGCTCATAAACCAAAAACTTGAGCTTTATTGATATACAACACAATTACAAAGTCTTTACAATATTCTTGATACAAGAATTGAGACATAATGATCAGAATTAAAAGAAAAGGAAAATTCCAAGTTATTCTAAACTAAACCTAAACTAAGTGGCTTGAGGATGATCTTCTGGTCATATTCACCTTCAAACCTGCAAAACAAATAACAGGTACTAGCCAGAATATAAGTGTTAGAAATTCAGTTTGGACAGTTAACACCAATCACTGAAATTCAGTTTGGACAGTAAAACTGTCACTGCACACTTGTGCTTGTCCAAATTCCTGGACAGCACAAGATAGGCATAGGCAGACCAACACTGAGCAGGCCACAGGGGCTCAAGTTTCACCATATGAAGGTTGTTGCTAGCCAAGCAACAGCAAGGCAATGCAAGGGGTGAGTCATAAAGTAACCAGGCTTGTGTGTCATGGCCAGGGAAGAAGTAGAGACCATATAAATAGCACACAAACCCTAGAACCAGGACAGTCGACCACATATGCAAATCACCAGGTAAGGGTGCAGGTAAGAAAAAGCACCAGTTCATCAAGTTCATACTCAAGAACAGAAACCAACACAACCACTTAGCCCCCAGGAATCATGGTGACCTGAGAAGCTCAACCAGAAACTGGAGGTGAAGGGCTGTGCACAAAAACCCCAAGTCTGCATCAACCAAATATTTCACACTAGGAGCTGGAACAAGGTATACCAAGTTCCTGGACAGATCCAGTGGATCTGATCCATCATGTGAGCATGATAGAATCATGGGAGTGAGAAGATGCTCAAAAGGGGTAGATCATCACTTGGTTTTCACCAAGGATTACTGCCAGTCAAAAAGCTACTAAAAATAGAAAGCATCTAGGTACAGATCTTGTACACAGAAACTAGCACACATGCACAGATGCATACACTAGCCAGATCAGATGCACAGATAGCACCAGTAGATGAATTGCAAGGATTAGCAGCTAATAAGACTACACAGTAAATCCTAAGCTATGAACCATCAGTAAACCCTAGATTTTCATCGAGCAAGCATATTGGCATTCATATCAAGTATGATTCCCAAATATGCAAGCAAAGGTTGAGTAGCCACAAGATCAAATTAAATAGGTGAGCAACCAATCAGTAGCAAGGCCACTGAGGTCATATCACACTTAGCACCAATTAAAAGAAAGCCAAATATAGCACATCATTATCCAGGAATGGATTCAGATTCAATTGCTTGCTAGACAATCATTAATAGCCAAATCATTTGCAAGCAAGACATTTAAATCATTACTGCATAAGCAGTTCATCATAACTTAATTAATTCAAGCATGAGTTTATCACAGATCCATGCTTAATACTGACAATAGCATACTATTAAGCAACACAGTTCAATCACTGCATCATAGCCACTGGAGCAAGTCCAGCAGCTTGAATAGGCAACAACATAGTGATGCTTGAGCATCAGCATCACAAGGAATTGAATCACTTAGCCACATAATTAATCAGTAAGCCATCACTGACAATTAATTGATCAAATGGATCAATTGAATCAAGTCAAGTTACACAGGGAAGATAGCCAACAAGCAAAGGGTGATCCAATGGATCACTAGCTTGCATAGGAAGCACATAAGCATATCACAGGCACCACTGGCACACACAAGTGTCACTGATACATCACAAGTACACCTAGACAAACAAGTATGATATGCCAGTAAGCACAAGCAAGCCATAATCAAGTATAGCATGGCATAGCAAGTTCATAAGCAAGCACAAGCAGCAGTCCGGCAAGCACAGAGCATGCTAGGAGCAACAGAGAAGCAAGTAAAGCATGAATCGCAAGCAAAGCAACATCGCCGGCATCAAGAATCGGTAAATTGGCCATGAGCTTGCAAGTATGTAGCAGCACTGGAAGGTTTAGCAACTATGGCATAGCTCTGTGTGATCACAGGATCACCAGAGAGCAACAGATCATGAGGAGGAAGAAGAAAAATAGCAAGGGAGGCGCACAGAAGAGAAGGAGGAGATGAAGTACTTACTTGCGCC